>NC_036237.1:32077852-32110538 GCF_002742605.1 Olea europaea var. sylvestris
TATATATATATTTCTTTTAATGTTCACATTTTGTCTATATAGATTGTTTCATCCAAAATATTTGGTATGCAAGCAAAAAAGACATATTTATCTCTTGCATTCTTAAATAACCGAAATAAATAACTAATATAAAATTTAAACAAATTATTTGTCCATCTTTCCAATGCATGTTAGTAGAATATTTATATGAAAATCGTGATTAAAGATAACATATATTAATTAATTGATAGTTAAGAATGACAATCCGATGCAAAAAAAGTGAGGTCATAAAAGTAAAAGTGAACAAAAATTGAAAACCTTCATTGTAAATAAAATGTGGTGCAGTTATAAAAAACTGTTGTAAATATATAATTACCCTTTGTGATATATTAAAAGTCTTGAGGGATAATTGCAACACAAGTCCTAAACATTTTAAACACTAGTAAAATTTTCTCTAACATTTCATTTGTTGCAGCTGTCAATCCAGGCCTTTTAAAACATTGCATCTTAGGCCCTTTTTGACGAAATCTGTCCAATTTACCATTAGTCGACCTAAAAAGGTGATTTTGACTACATTGTACTCAATTTTAAAAGGGCAAAATAGTAATTTACTATTTTTCTCATAAAATAATTAAAAATTTAAATAAAAAAAGAAGGAAAAACTATCTTCTAATCCCTCACCCCACCCTCTCAACCTAAAACCAAAAATCAGCCAAATGATAATTTTAGCTCATAATCAAACTTTCTAAGCTTATACAAACATGTGGTACAATCCCTAATTTAGCTGAAATCCCAGATCAAAAAGTAAACAAGCAAACGCCTAATATTTGCCTGCTTCTGTGGAGCTTCACAACAACATTGGCGAGCCTCAAAGCATGGATAACCCTTAGAATAGCAAAAGTAGATTCCTTCGATATCTGGGTGGTACCTGATGGGACCGATTGACCAATAATGCAGGAATTGAGATTTAATGAATTCCACTTGTTGTAATTGAAGTATTGAACAAGATCACAAATAACGAAGAATAAGATTAAAGTAAGTAAAAGAAGAACTGGTAGAAGGAACAATGTTTTATTAATTCACTATGAAGGGAGAGTACAATACAGCAAAAGGCTCCAATAAAACTGACAGAAGAGCCTTGTATTTATAGTATAAAATCTAGCCCTAAAAGAGTTCCAAAAAAGGTAAGAAATCTAATGCAATTTAAACTCCTATTTGAGTCACACTTCTAACAATCTCCACCTTGACTCAAATTTCGGTGCAACGAACAAAGCTCCAAAATTTCTCTACCTTGAGAAATGATCTGTCTGTATCAGAATAACCAAGCTCCTCAATATAGTAACCAAACTCTCCACGAAAACATGTTCCTCCGCCCGGCGTCCACGCGCGACACCCGAACCCAAACCCGGGTTCCCAAAATTCCTCCTGGAATTAACAATCATTGGACAGGGTTGAAGCACACCCTGTAGCAGAAGCCAATCAGAAGGTCCCTTGCCAATATTGTCACCTTCAATGATTTTTAAAGCATTACAGACATCTCCAAAACTGTACCTATGCTCCATGAGTCCATTGGCATTACAAGAACACTTTGTACCCTCTAAAATTGGTGGCAAAGCGGAATCACCAACACTCCCTTGAACAAAGTTCTTAACTGACCTAGAGCCAAACCCGAGAGGTATTGTACCAAATTGAATGTCCACCACGGTACTGAACTTGTCCAAATGTCTCTGAATTGGTTCTGCGCTCCCCTGCAAGATGTACAACTGGGATTTCCTCCGTCCCGCCAGTACAACCCAGACACCTCTTCGAACCTTCAAGACTCCACCTCCACCTGAAAATTTGTACCCTTTTTCATCCAAGGTACTCAGTGATATGAGATTCTTTATCAAGTCTGGAACATGGCGAACCTGATCAAGTGTCCTCACTGTTCCATCATATAGCCTCAATCTGACTCGACCGATTCCTGTAACCCGGCAAGATTGGTTGTTTCCCATGACAACTCCACCTTGCTTCACTGTCTTATATGTTTGAAACAAAGCCCTATTAGGACACAAATGATACGAACAAGCAGAATCCAGAATCCACTCCTCAAGATTGGATTCCCCATTAGATACAGCCAACATCACATCTCCATCATCACAAAAATTTTCATCAATATTAGTTTCGTTCGAATTACTTGATTGCCCCGCATGATTTGCATGTAAATCAACTTTACCATGCAACTTGTTGCAATCTTTCTTGACGTGTCCTTTCCTCTTGCAGTAATAACAATACACATTGGTGTACCTCATCTTCGATCTATCCCTCCGTCGATCACCATGAGTAATAAGAGCATCCCCACTCCTCGATGTAGGATCTCCAACCAACAGCTCCATCTTCTCCTTTGAGAACAGGGCATCGTATACCTCCTCAATGGATAACATGTCACGACTATACAGAATAATATCACGAAATGACGAAAAAGAATTGGGTAGCGAACACGACAGGACCAAGGCTAGATCCTCTTCATCATATTTTACCACCAACGTTTCCAAATCTGCTACGATCTCCTTGAACACAGCAAGGTGGTCCTGTAGTGACCCTCCTTCCGCCATGCGATGAGAATACAACCTCTTTAGAGTCAGTTTGTTTGTCAAACTCTTTGTTATGCACAACTGCTCCAGCTTGAGCCACAAAGCAGTTGCTGTGTTTTCTTTCAAAACATCTTGCAACAAATTGTTGGATAAATGAAGTTGGATTTACGCTAAAGCCTTCCGATCTTTCCGTTGTTTCTCCTCTATAGACAAGTTTGCTGGCATCCTATCAAAACCCAGCAAAGCATCATCAAGATCCATCTGCGTCAACACAGCTCTCACCTTTACTTGCCATAACGAAAATCTTGTATTGCGATCCAATAGCGGAATTTCATACTTCAACGAATTCATCTCTAAAAAATCTCTATCAAATCACGAAGAACTTGCAACTTACAACACCCAAAACTGAAAACTGCCGAACGTGCAAGGGGCAAAATAGTCCAGAACCACAATTTTGTCCAAAACTGAAATTGGACACCACCATAAGGTCCGTCTCGTCGTCCGAAGAAAACTGCCTAAAGACACCATTGCTGGAAACCACCGAACGCGTCGCCACTCTCCTCGCCGGAGTTCCACCGCTGGCGACTAGCCAAAAATGCGCTGACGACCTGTGATTCTTTTTGAACTGTTTTTGCCTACTGAGTCCACTGGTAGTGTTCGTTTCTCCAAACTCTTTTTGGTTTGACCAGAAAATGCAAAAATAGATCCGGCAGAAAATAAAAAAATTGGATAGATTCATTTTCTGATTTTCTGGTAATTTTCAGACGATTTTTTGATCAATTTCAGGCCAAAAATCCACCAACAATCCCGTTTTGATACCACTTGATGGGACCGATTGACCAATAATGCAGGAATTGAGATTTAATGATTCCAGTTGTTGTAATTGAAGTATTGAACAAGATCACAAACAATCCAAGAACAAGATTAAAGTAAGTAAAAGAAGAACTGGCAGAAGGAACGATGTTTTATTAATTCACTATGAAGGGAGAATACAATACAGCAAAAGGCTCCAATAAAACTGACAGAGGAACCTTGTATTTATAGTATAAAATCCAACCCTAAAAGAGTCCCAAAAAAGGTAAGAAATCTAATGTAATTTAGACTCCTATTTGAGTCACACTTCTAACAGTACCAACAAGCCAAATGGTGGGACTGGCCTATATTGACTTTTGTTGATCAGAATCAAGGTCCCAATACTCGCCAAATTGATCAATTCTGGATGGGTTTCAGCTATTGTACTTGTGGAATTTCTGAGAATTTATGGAGGCTCTACATACGAGTTTGAGATTTGGGAGGTGTGTTTTTATCGAAAAATAGAGCTTGCTATACTGTGACGTAGGATTGGAAATGGAGAGATTTTCATGCTTGTCTCACATGCAAAGACAGGGAGAGAGAGGTAGGGAATGGGGGTGGGAAAAATATTAAAGTACTATTTTGCCTTTTTGAAAATTGAGTAAAATGTGGTCAAAATTAATTTTTCAAGTCAAAATCACCTTTTTTTTAGGTCAATTAACTATAAATTGGACATATTCCATCCAAAAGGGCCTTGGATATTCCATCCAAAAGGGCCTCGGATACAACAGTTTAAAAGGTTTGGGATGACGGTCGCTACAATTGAAAGGTTAGGAAAAAGTCTGCTAGTGTTTAAAAGGTTTGGTGCTTCTGCTGTAATTATCCGAAGCGTTAAACGCCCTCCATTTGAAATGTCTAAAATGTCTAATTTGAAACAAAAATTTGCCAAACTCCCAAATATAAATTCTCACTTTTCATACCTAATTTAGTGCCTATTAGGCACCCTTTTAAAATTTTAAATTGTTTGCTACAATATCATTCTCCACCACACATTCACATAATAAAATATTCTACACACAAATTATTAAAGTTTTTTTTTAAAACTTTTTAACCAGACATTCTCCAAAAAATACTATTCAAAGCCTTCTAACTTTCCAAATAATAGGCAACAAACACGGGCTCAAAACCAATGGCAAAGCGACAAGCTACCTTTTTAAACGATTGAGTGTCGTTTTAACTAATTTTATGTTCGTATCACTTTATGTTCTCTCGTATTCACATAAAAATTAATGAAAATGAGTTTTAGCTATATTTAGAGTTAAATTTAGATTCCATGATCCAAAACAACATGCTGTCATTATAATTGGTTCAATGACGTTTTAACTAATTTTGTATATGTTTCAATGAAAGTAGACAAATTTTTATTATATTTAGAGTGAAACCAAGATCCATAACCAAATTTCATACTGCAATATCAACTAATTTCGTATTCATTTCATTCTATTTTCATTCACATGCACGTGAAAATGAACGAATGCAAGTTTTTATTATCTTCGACCCAAGTATTGATACAAAGCTCATATAATAATGACCAACACTATTGTTCCATGAGTAAATTACACTAAATTTAACTAATAAACAAAGGTAAGTAATCTAATTTTCATCATATTCCAATTATGAAATAAGATGCTCAACATATTAGCTCGTTCAACTTGTATAAGTCATCTAAAATGTTCCAAGATCTAATCGACTTATTTTGGAGTGAAATTAAAGCCCCGTGACCCAAAATGGCATGGGGTCGTTTTAAATGTCTACATGCTATTTTAATTATTTTTGTGTTCATCTCACTTTATGTTCAATTGTATCCATAAAAATTTGACAAATGCAAGTTTTCACTATATTTAAATACCAAGGTTGATACCAAAGTTCACCCGATAATGACCAACAATATTGTTCTATCTTATGGAGGATTAGGCATTGCCCCGAAAGCAAAGAGATAGCCATTAAGTACGGATTCATGTTTGCAAAAATGACTATTTTCTCTATTTAATATTTAGAATGTATTAAATTAATGAATTAGAATGAATCAACTGATTGATATATTTTTAGACTAGCGTTAATAGATACATTTCTATTAGCTTGTTTAAATTTTACAAGTCTTATAAGATGCCCCAAGATACGATCGACTCATTTTGGAGTGGAAATTGAGACTTCTTCAACCTAAAATATCATGCTACCATTTTAAATTATTGGGTATCGTTTTAACTAATTTTTGTTTCACTTTATTTTCACTCATATGCACATGACAAATGAAAGAATGCAAGTTTTTATTATATTTGGACCCCAATTTCAATACAAAGTTCACGCGATAATGACTAACACTATTGTTTCTTAAGTAAACTACACTACATTTAACTATGAATGAAGGTAAATAATTCAAATTTCATTATATTCCAATTATGAGATAAGATGCTCAACAAATTAGTTCATTTAACATGTATATGTCTTTTAAGATGTTTCAAGATACGATCAACTAGTTTTGAAGTGAAGACCCAAAATGGCATGATGTCATTTTAAACGACTGTGTGTCATTTCAACTATTTTTGAGTTTGTTTTAATATATGTTCACTCGTATCTACATGAAAATGAATGAATGCAAGTTTTCACTACATTTGGACCCCATAATCGGTAAAAAGTATATGCGATAGTAACCATACCATTTTTATATCAAAATGAACGAATACAAGTTTTCATTATATTTAGACATTTATGTCCATACAAAGTTCACGTGAACATGATTAACACTATTGTTCCATGAGTAAACTACACTGGACTTCACTATGCATGAAAGTTAGTAATCCAATTTTATTATATTCCAATTTTAAGATAAGATAATCAAAAAATTAGCTCATTGAACTTATAAATGTCTTCTAAGATATTCAAAATTATGATAAACTAGATTTAGAGTGAAATCAAGACCTCGTGACCCAAATGACATGCTTCTACTTCTAAATGATTATGTATCGTTTAAACTAATTTTGTGTCCATTTTACTTTATTTTCCCTCATATCTACATGAAAATGAACCAAGAAAAATTTTCATTACGTTTGGACACCACAATCAATATAAAGTACAAGTGATAGTGATCAACACCATTTTTACGTGAACATATTACACTAGACTTCACTATAAAAGAAGGTAAGTAACTCAAACTCCATTATACTTCATTTATTAGATAGAATACTTAATAAATTACTCCATTTAACTTGTATAAGTCTTCTAAGATGTTCCACAATTTGATCAACTAGTTTTGAAGTAAAATAAAGACCCCGTGACCTAAAATAGCATGCTGACGTTTTAAACGGCTGTATTTTGTTTTAATTATTTTTGTGTTGTTTAACATTATGTTCACTCATATTCACATGAAAATGAACGAATGCAAATTTTTACTACATTTTAATACCTAGTTCGATACAAAGTTCACCTGATAGTGACCAACACTATAACTCTATGGGCAAACTTCGTTAGACTTTACTACAAACAAAGATAAGCAATCCAAATTCCATTACATTTCAATAATAAGATAAAATACTCAACAAATTAGCTCGTTTAACTTATATAAATCTTTTTAAGGTGAAATTGAAACCCAATGACCTAAAATGACATGATGTCATTTTAAATGACCATGTATCATTTCAACTAATTTCGTGTTCGTTTCACTTAAGTTCATACGTATTCACATGGAAAAAAACAAAGACTAGTTTTTACTATAGTTAAAGTGAAATCAATACCCCATGATCCATAATGGCTCGCTCTTGTTTCAATTAAATTTGTGTATATTTCACAAATTTCATTCAGTAAATTGAATACATACATTAGGAGCTCAAACCAGCCAAATGATAATTTTAACTCATCAAAATACATCAACACAAAATGAAGTACATACTGTAGATGCCAATTTCATACCATAGATCCTAAATGCCAATTATTTGTAACCTATAATATGTCTGCATAACCTTAAAGAAGGCATCCATTCAATTAACTGTAGCATAAATTTTGAAGATCAAGTTCCAAAATATTTACACTATCGTAAACACTACCGACTAGATGATAAGTGTATTTCATTCATACTTTAGACACTATCTAAGTTTGATATTTTACTAATTCCTGTAGGTTTTAGTGCGTTTTAATGTGTATTTTGATGTTTTGATATAGGTTGATGAAATTGAACGAAATAAACAAAAGTTGGTAAATTTGGAGAAAATAGCTAAATTATAAGAGATCCAAAATTCGAGAACTAAAGTGCAAATACTCACAAGTAATGTTGATCCTCACAGATAAAGGCTTCATTTTATATAGATCAATCTACAATATTCTCTTCATATATGCGTATATAAATTCCCTATACTGTATGGAATGGTCATAGCACCAAATTCTATTTATTTGCTACATCTAGATTTGAGAATATTATGGGTTAATTAGATGAAGAAAGATGTCAAAGGGATCAAATATAATGAAAGTATTTTCATACATCAATTTTCAACTAAAAAAGTAATGCTCCTAATTTTTAGTCTTATATTGAGACCCATTTTTGACATAGCAAACATTCAAATTGGAAATGATATCTGGGAAAATTTATAGCTCTTTGAGATAGGTTTCCAATACATCTCGAATTACCTCAATCGGATATCGAACCAAAAAGTTATGATAAAAATACTAAAGAATGCGTAGTCTCTTCTTTCCACTTGAAGCGAGCGCCACAACCCCAAATTCGTTCAAGACTACAAAATACTATAAATACAATATCAAAAACCTATTTTCTAGAAAAATTGAATTGGCAGAATTGAAAGGGGGGCAAAGGATACAATTGAAGGAAGAATTCAATCCTACAATTCGAACAATGCAACATCAAGATATTCAAGAACAAGGCAAAGAAGAACAAGAGAAGATATTGAAGATTTACAACCGATTTTTTCTATTCTCTTCCCTATGTTTTCTTATATGAATTTTAGTATATTCCTGGAGTATATCATGAACTAAATTCTTATTCTAGGGTTTGATTGTAGCCAAAACTTGAGATTATGGTTTGATTATGTTATAGTTATTTCTATTTGATTTCCCACATATGTTTAATTGTGTCATGATATTAATACTTTCAATTAATTGGCCACTAATTGAATAAATAAGAGAGGAAAATTTAGGTACGATCATATGATTGACACAACGTAGATGTTGTGGGCTTCAAGAGAAGTATAGGATCTATGAAGTCTATTCCATAAGAGAATCATTAATTTGATAAATCTTTGATTTTAATTCGGAATAGAGATATTGTGATTGAAATCAAGATTCATTTCTATCCAGCACTCGAGAGAAGGGAGAGAAATATATTAGGATTCTTGCTTTTAAACATAGATAAAGTTAACTAGACTAGCTAGACATAATTGAAGCATAATTGATAGTTATGTGAAATCATTCCTTGAGCCTTTTTTGTATTGATTTTTTGTATAAGTTGTACTCATTGAATTCATCACCATATTCACCTTTAAATTAAATAATATTATTGACCACAACCATTCATTCGTCTAGATAAAATAAAGGATAAATAATTATAGTATTTAATAAAAATTAAATTACAATCCACGTGGATTCGACATTCTTAACTCCATTGCTATATTACAAAACTTGGGGCCGTACATTTGCTTTATAAATTACTGCATAAAAAACGCGTGACACTAGACAAAAGCATCATCACCATATCTCACTTTCTGTTCTGATCACAATTATCCTCATCGCAAGTTGATAGACTAGCTGAACTAAAAATGGTATACTGTACATTCTATAGAATTGTGCGAAACAAGTTTGCATTAACATTTCTCGATGAACATCACCTAACTTCTTTCCAATATAATCAAACTTCAAAAGGGAACACTTCTTCGAAGATTTGCTTATAATTCTATCTTCAACTGGAATCACATACTCAAATAAGTGTTTCATTTCTGCAATAAAAATATAAAAACAACCGTGTTAAATAAATAATCAATTATCAATGAAGAATCTATACTAATGTCAAGTGATACTTGTGCAATGTATTTTTGATACTTGTGTTAAAACAGAAAGACACCTTTTTTCAGAACTAGATACATGGCACGATGAAATTTGATCAAACTCTTCAAGACTATTGGACTCAATTCTCATGCTACATAGTGTAGTTACAAAAGTAGTGAATATAAATAAAAACAACACTCCAAATATCACCTTTGACAACATATAATAATTAAATAATGTAGAAAGCAAGTCATTTCATGCATACGTTGAGAAAACCTTACCTAGGCCTTATCAGATCCTTGAATATCAGAGAGACAAACCAACAATAAATTAGTTAGGTTACTTTGCACAAAAATGTGACCAACTAACATAAATATAATCGTGCACAACTTTCTAGTTAATACTCCCTCAATCTTGGATTGAATGTCATAGGTTAAACTCATATACAGTTTTAGTATTATCTTGAAAGGTGAGTATTCAGTGGAAGTTCGATTTTTCATCCCAAAATTAGTGGCCAACTATATTGGTCAATAATATCTCATATTTTAAGAGTACCGTTGTAAGAAAATGTCTATTATAAGAAACAAGATATTAGTTCTCAACATGTTAGAAAGGGTGTCAGATCATTTGATTCCAAACAAAGTAATTTTGTTGTTATTATTCCATATTTCTCTTGAAAACCTATAACTAATTGATGTTCAATAGCACTAAGACGCTAGTCATTAGAAAAAAATAAATCTCCAAAGTATGCATTCGCCAACTAAACACCCCAGATAAATAGTCCACTAGTGATAAAAAAGTTCATGTAATGAAGAATGAGTGTGCTGCATCAAAACAAAACTAGAATGAGTCCGAGATGACTTTCTCCAGTAAAAGTATAGGTAGCATGTTTCTTTCCATTAGATCTTGTGTTCATTTACCTAAATCTATCAGTCAATATACAAGGAATAAAAATGTGAAATGAAATACAAAATTTATATCTTCCTACAAAATTTAAATTCAAAATTTTTAACAAAAAAATAAATAAATAAATAACCAAAACGCCCAAATAACATCAAGAAGCATAAAAAAGAACTATATTTGATTTCTTCCCTAACTTTTCTCGTAATCTATTCACATAAACCTATTTGCTACTGTACAAATTAAAATAGTTTTATATATTTTCTTGTTCTCCCTATCCTCTAATCACGAACAAAATAAGTAAATCTACATGAAACACTTAATAATCAAAATTATTGGGTTATTCATGAATTCCTCAAATTTTGACACACTTTACCATGGAGCTAAGAATCAAAAAGTATAATAAGATGTACGAATTGATCATTAATTTTTAATTATTGATGAACACATCTATGAGGAAGCAACCTTCAGTGAAATTTTCATGTTTGTTCATTAATTTTCAACTGGGTAATGACGGGAAAAAATCGATTCAAGTATGAGCGAAAGGCTTCATACTTAAAAGTAAACATAATAAACTCTAGTAAAAAGAAATTAATCAAATCCCTCAATAATAATTATGTTGAAACATGTCTTCATTGTTACCCAAAGAAAAAAAACGACTAAAAGGGACTCCAAAATTAAAATTACATAAATTTCTCTATAACGCACAAAGTCGTAGTATTAATGAGAATAGATGAAGTTCTCAGACCTGAGGATAGCCCACTACGTTATTGGTTCGTGAAACTGGAATGGGTGAATGACTCTTATGAAATGGCTATTTGCGACGGTGTCGAAACGCGTGGTGATGGTAACAAATATGGGATAATAGTGACAGCAAATCCTATAGTGGAAGAAGAAGAGAAGACGAAAGTGAATCAATTTTGAATGTTGGAATTTGGGTAGTTCTTTAACCTTATGGCGAAGAAGAAAAGAAGAAAAAATGATTTTGTCAAACTGGAAAGGGCAAATTGTCTTTGATGTTCAATGAGGGTGTTTTAGGTAGTTTATAAATTTTTAGTTAAAGTATTTATTTTAATACTTAGAGGGTGTTTGAGAGCCATTTTTATGTAAAAATGTATTTTAGAATAATAAATTGATGGGAAATGTGTGGTTGAAAAATAAGGAAAATTGTTTGATTTACGTGTAATATTGAGGTGTTATATACCAAATAAAGCAATGATTGAAAACAGTGAATGATTATTTTCCAAATATTTATATTGCTTACAAAATTTTGTTAATCATACCAATTACAGTTGCATTTGTAAAAATAAGTTTCTCCAAAATAAAGTTGATCATTTGATCAACTATGTCACAAAAATGATTGAATGGATTGGTTATGTTATCAATTGAAAAAGAAATTAAACAACTATATTATTCAATTCTATTAATATTTTTACCTCTAAAATCGCAAAATGAATAGTATTTATCCAATGATTTGGAAAATTGTTGATTCTGTTGTTTGTTGTTTTACTATATTAAGTCTTGAGCTAATAAGTTAACAATGCATTCCATAATATAGTTATATATTTTAAATGCATACTACAATTTTGAGGGCCTAATTTATGAAGTTCGTCTTGGGCCTTCAAATTCACAGGATCGGCACTGGTTACAAACAGCACATAAAACACATCTAATAGGTCATTTTCATGCAAACATTTTATGAAATACATACTCCAACTAAACATTTATGGCCTGGTCACAAACTGACTCATGTTAAAAACTTATTGAAAATAGACTTTGGTTAACACACTCATGTTAACACATGCATGGTCTTAACAATTATAGTTAACCCAGATATGGCCACATATATTTAACATACACTTGGTCACAAACAGTAAAAGTTGGCATAGGCCTAATCTTTTAATACAAACCTGGTCATTAACAACAAAGAAAACACATCCAGTAAGTCATACATTCATACAGACATTTTATAAAATACACACTCCTATTAAAAACTTAATGACTTTTTTATGTCAAAAGATGAATTCACAATGTATGATCCACACAAATTCTTGAGACATGTATGACCCCATATTATGTGGAATGAAAGGAGATTCACTTGATTTCGAAATATAGAGATTCAGATTCGACAAATTGTTCAGTCAAGATATTTCGACAACTCCAAACAAATATATCTCAAAAATCAACGATGGCATTGTGACTTAATAAATAGAAATGTGCTTTTGATGAAGTGATTTATGGTCAATTTGCATGATAAATTGTTGGAAATTTTGTAATGAAAGCGAGGAATCGTGTTTAGTAAGAGAAAGTGAGAGGTAGAAATACATGTGAGGTTAAAGATATATGTGAGGTGAGAATTTGTTATAAAAAATAAAAATAAAAAAATAAGTCTATACTCCTGTTTGTTTCCCATTTTTAGCACATAATAATGCCTTTTTTGATCGTTGGAAGCTTGAAATTGTTACACAATGTGAGAGGCCAGTCAAAAAAAAAGGGCTTGGTGTGACCCATTAACATTCCAATTTCTTCTAAAATACAGAAACAAATGGCAAACAAATAGGGTCTATATTTTGGGACGATGATACATCCGTATTTAAGTTGTAAAATATATAATAAAATTATATTTATAATGATTTAATATCTGATTTGTGTAACTTTTTCATAAGTTTGGTAAATGTGAACTTATATTCTTAATGTACCATAGTTGCATATTTTTCCCAATTTTATTTTCCAAAACTCGAACACAAACCAATTCAACTTCGTTTGGGTTGAATTGGTCCGTTTGACCGATTTGGATTGATTTTTGCCCAACCCTACTCCCAAGCAAGTCCTAAAGGAGTACTCAATCCCTAGGACTTCTACTCGATTGAATTCAATAGTAATTTACCTGTAGTTTCTTACCCCAATTTCACAAAATAATATTTTTTCTTCAAGCATAAAATGACCACAAGCATAAAATGACCACATCAAACGTTCAGTACCAAGATTGCTTCAGTAGAATAAATGATAAGGAACTTTTCACAAGCCTTCTACATTATTAGCCGAAACGTTCAAGATTGCTTGGTCCTCAAAGATTCACGAACGAAGTTTTCTTCCTGGGGCAAAAGAAATAGGGAAAGGAAAATAAAACTTGACCAGAAATTTAAGAAAACTTAGGTACAAATTGCAAGCAGATCCACTTTAAAGTGGGAAAGATGAACTTATGCACTAGTCAACACTGGTAAAAGCAAAACTAGATAAGACGAATGAAGTTGCCTTTGTTGAGTCATTGTCATCTTCAGAAGGTAAGTTCTAGTAAGTTTCTGCTCAATAGGCATTAGGTGCTTTGTTGCTATTTTTTCGTAGTTTATCTTATTCATCTATAAGATAGTGTACATGTTCTCCTATTAGAGCAAGTCACAGTTGGGCATATGATTTTTTTTATGCTATACTAATACAAGCACAGTTGCTGAGCCGCTCAATTTTTTGGGGTCCCAAATTTTTTCGATAATTTTCTCTATAGTAATTTTTCGATTAGCGTCATTGCATTTTCTATGCCGTCATAATCTCTATACAGTTCCACAACTAATTAGCATTTACAACTTATCACACATGCTCCTAAATCTCTGCAGGATGGGTTTGAACTGTCTACTTGAACATTTTGAATGAAATGGTCTCAGCAGAGAGTTTTCTGTTTACCATGCATTCTTTGGTTCCTCTTTAATGTTACACAATAGTCTTCCAAGCCATATGGGAACTAATTTAACATATAAAATAGTCCTATATTAAGTGTAAGAAGTAAAGTTTCTGCATAAGTAAATGGCAGAAATTTATGATCAAGAGCCATGTCAGAATATGCATAAACATATTATCCGAACGTCCTTTGGATTGAATGGCAATTTACTTGATCTGTACCCATGTCCAACACCCATAACCGTGCCCAAGCAACATATGCCAAAATTAAGCAGACTAGATGACTGACTGATTAATTATGGAACATTACTTTATCACATGGAAAGGGATCACATAAAACTACTATTCCTAATGCATAACAAGGCTAAAAATAAAGTAAACTCACTCTTCATGGATTTCCGGTCTCGACAGAATTCGCTCCCACAGTGACACTTAAAAGCTTTCACAGGATGTCTATGATCATCAAAGTCAATTCCATAGTCCTGCAATACATTTAATAAAATGTTTACCACCGCTAGACCAAGAAACTGTCCTCATTTCAACTGAGAACCATGTATCTGCAGTTCTAAATATATTTGTAACGTTCCCTACTCGATTATGATGTTGCTGCCTTTAGAATCAAAATAATCAGAAAAAGGGAATCAGCTTACCCAAGTTAACTCTTCCAAAGCATTAACCTTTCTTGTAGTGAAAAAGGCAAGCTGCGTGGAATGAATATAATAACCTCAATGCAAATATTTAGATATTTACACAATGAAATCAGGAAATTGAAAATACATATATGATTGGGATTCTCCATACATGGTAATAGTGGTGATCCGGAGTCTCCACTTCCACTGGGATCTCAATCAAGTTAGCATCGGAACACCTAAAGTGATAAAATAACAAAGTCCTATAAAAAATTTATTATGAGAAAATACACATGGATATTTTCCTGAAAACACAACAAAATAAGCAATATTGCCTCCTGATATGGCTAGGAAGGTTAGACAACAGTGATAAACAGAAAAGCAGATTACAGAGCTGAAATAGTCAAACTCATAAATTGATTTCGGGAATACTGCAGTCAAATATTTAACTTATTCTTTTTATTCATGATACATCGAATCTGTTGACCTCATTTTCTGTTAGAGTGACGTGGACAACAATTATTGGACCTACTTGTGTACTCGTAAGAAAATTCCGACATGTATGGACAGAATGTTAGTCAATAATACTCCAGGTTTGGACGCGAGAGATGCTTTATAACACGAGACAAATGTATCAGGGCTCTTGCAATATATTTTGAGATTGATTGTGTGATAATAACCAATTGTCAATAATTTCATTAAAGCTAAATAATCTTAACTGAAAAAAAAAAAAAAAAGAAATTATAATCTGCAAAAGAGAAGACAAATAGTAGCTTTAATTGTATTGATTTGTATTAGCCTTCAAATGATACATGGAGGGGCTATTTATAGTGCTACAAATGAAATGATTTCCATTGGATGAATGTGGCCTCATTTCCTTGACCGAAGCATACAATCCTAGGCATCAATTTGAAATTCGTAGCCCGTAGCGCATTTAATTTAATACTCTTACAAAGAACAGCCGCCCTATTGCCTAAATTCACAAGCTTGACATTTTACACATTACAAATGTCCCATCAATCATTCCAAAAGAATTTTAGACATAAATTTAGAATCCTCATGTATAGTTATGTTGGGCTTCGTTACTTCGGCAGACAAATGCACTTAGCTTCGAGGCTTCGTCTTTGACATAAGGCTGCTTCAGTGGATGTGGTTTTTCGATTTGAGTGGGTCAGCTAGTTCAATAATCAACCAATGGGCCTCGATGGGCTTGCCATGTAGAACCACATGTGATGAGGCGTAACAATAGTCCCTCAAGTGCATGTATAGTTATTCATTTAATGCGTGGACTTTAGTAATAAGTGGACAATAGTTTCTCTCTTTTTCGTTCGGTTGGTTCTATATCCTCATCATCATTTTTTTTTTTGACAAATAATAATAGTCCCCCAAGTCCAAGTATGAATATTCATATCATGATTAGAGTTCAAAGTTAGCCATATTTCTTTGTACAACGAAAATACCTAAGATTTGTTTGAGTCGGGGTAAGATGATGCTGAACTGCCGAGGCTACTTAATGTTGAAGGTAGATAAAATTTATTTTTAGCCGAGGTAGGATGATGCTAAACTGTTGAGGCTCCTTTATGCTGAAGGTAGTTGAAATTTATTTTGAGCCGGTGCAGGATAATGTTGAACTGTCAGGCTCCTTTTATTTTGAAGGTATTAGAAATTTATTTTGAGCCAAGTCAAGATGATGCTAAACTGCCGATGCTCCTTTATGTTGAAGATAGTCGAAATTTATTTTGAGCCGAGGCAAGATGATGATGAACTGCCAAGGTTCCTATATTTGGAGGATATTAACCTCAATAGTGGTGCCACTTATTTGATATTCTTGCATATTACCAAGAAATGACAATTGAAGCATTGCGACTTCCAATACACGTAGGGCCGTTACATTAAATGCGCAATGATGGTCACGCTGCAATGTTCTAAGGTCTATGCGCTAAGGCATAGGCATGAAAAACATGTATCAATCAACAAACAAAACCATTTGAATTCAACGCCTCAGATCTTCGGATGGAATGGATTTTGATCTAGTGGTTGTCCTTTGTATATAATTACATCGCGAACTTTTACAAATTTTGGACTGAGAGGTGGCAATCCTACGTGTACACCTGTGATGCAATGGACCTTACGTTGACACTAGTTAGCTAAAGTGCTAAGGTTTTTGGGGTCACCCTTGAGTGTCAGGAGGTGTTAGCTAACATTCAAATACGCAATAAAGCCTCAATTGACAAGCTAGCCTCTGTTCAAGAGGAAATGAAGAAAATAAAGGCCAAAGCTAAGGTGATACGGGCCCAGCGAGTTGAGGGTGTAGCAAAGAAATTGAAGCTCTAAAAAGGAAAGTTCACAAGTCCCAATGCGAGGTTGCATCTTTAATAAAGGTGAAAACCCCAAATAATCATCAAAAGCTTATGGGAGAAGCCTCGGAGAAGGCCAATCTAGAACTCGTTGGATTAAGCGTTCCAATCAATTTTATGAGAGCCAAATATAGCATTACGTGCAAGAGGCTGATAGAGCTTAGGCCTCACTCAATTGGCGGGTGAGGAGACGGTGAAGAACTACATTTCCAACTTCCATCTTATAGAGGAGGGTCAATGCTTTAGTCTCTATTGGAGGAGGTTTATCTAAGCTGAGGTAGTGGAAAGGGTGGAGGACCTTTATCTAGAACTCAACACTGTTGAACTTAAGGTGGAGTTTTTGGATGAGGTGTCTCAAACCCTAGCTGAGGATACAATCGAGGCCAATGAAGAAGTAGAGCAAGAGGAAGCTCTTGAGGAGGAAACTACAGGTCAAGAAACATCAACTGCTGAAGCGCTACTACTGAGGTAGAACCTCAACCGCCTCTTACCTAGTGTAGATTTCTGATTTTCAATTTTCTTTTGTTATGTAGCCACGGCCCCCCTTTGGAAATATTCCATTATTTACTAGAATGAATGTTTTTAGTATTTTGATGTCTACTTTTCTATTTCAATATCTTCAATTATACATTGTTGTACCCTAATTAAAGCACATGACCTTACTAATCCCGTCATCTTATTCATTTCGCAATTAATTGCAGCATTTAAAACATTCTGACCTTAATCAATCTTGAAAACTTGACTAATCCTTGAAACTCATAGGACTTGATACCTTTTCGATGGCATTTCACACCTACTTAATAACGTTTATCTTCACTTAAAATGCTTCATGACAATAGGACTTCTCCCTTCACATTCAAATTCGTCAAAATAAGGCATGTAATAACGATGCATGTAGGGATTCAGTCCTCTTCTCTGAGGTGCACACACTTCCATACACGGTGGATGGTCTATTCGTCAAAGGGAGGTATAAAATGTACACCTCAAAAAACAAATGAGGTGGTCCATTTTGGAATCCAATCCTCTCCTCTGAAGTGCCCACACTTTCTTACATGGTGAATGCTTCAACCATATACGGGCTTTTCCCTTGACATTCAACTTCGTCAAAGGGAGGCATATAGTGTACGCCTTGGAAAACAAAGGTGGAGGTCCATTTTGGGATCCGATCCTATTCTTCAAGGCGTCCACGCTTCCCTACATAGTGGATGGTTTAACTATGTACGGGCTTCTCCATTTACATTCAACTTCGTCAAAAGAAGGCATGTGATGTACGCCTCTGAGAACAAATGAGGTGATCTACTTTGGGATCTAGTCCTCTTCTATGAAGCGCATATGCTTCCCTATATAGTGGATGGTTCAACCATGTACGAGCTTCTCTCTTGACGTTCAATTTCGTCAGAGGCATGTGATGTACGCCTCGGAGAACAAATGGAGTGGTCCATTTTGGAATTTGGTCCTCTTCTCCAAAGCCCCCACGCTTCCTTACATGGTGGATGATTCAATTATGTATGAGGTTTCTCCTTTGACGTTCAACTTCTTCAAAGGGAGGCATGTGATGTCGTCTCGGATAACAAATAAAGTGGTCCATTTTGGGATCCGATCCTCTTCTTCAAGGTGCCCATACATGGTGGATGATTGAACCATATCCGGGTTTTTTCCTTGACATTCAGCTTCATCAAAGGGAGATATGTGATTTACCCCTTGGAGAACAAATGAGCTGGTCCATTTTGGGATCCGAACCTTTTCTTCAAGGCACCCATGCTTCCCTAAAATAGCTTTTTGTTTCCGATCTCGTCAACAAGACGTAATCTTATTTACTTATTTGATAATTTTTACATAGGGCAAGGTAAAACCTTCCAACTACTAAGTACATTTATTGATAATATATTCTTAGACGCTCAATATTTCATGGACGAGGTTGTACCTTTCCATCTATGTCTTCTATCCAATAAGTGTCACGTCAAAGCTCCTCTTTGATGCTATATGGACTTTCCTAATTCGAACCCATTGTGCCTACTCCTGATTCTTTGGAAGATAGGAACACCCTTTGAAGAACTAGGTCATTTATTCGGAACAATCTCTTCTTGACTTTTGCATTATAATAAAGGGTCATCTTCATTTGATATGTTCCCATTCTCAATTTGGGAGTCGTCTCTTCTTTCATCCAGAAAATCGAGTTCACATTTTCTTAGCTTATCGTTTGATATCTCACTGAATTGCAATCGACGTAAAGAAGGTAATCTAAAGCTCATCGCTTCGGCACCGTAGGCCGTCGAGAAAGGGGTTTCTCCAATTGAGGTCCTATTTGTAGTTCGAATTACCTATAACATTTGTGGCAGCTCTTCAACACATGTCCCTTTAGAAGCATTGAGCTTTTGTTTCAAAGTATACTTGATAGTTTTGTTCACAACCTTGACTTGCCCATTAGTTTAGGGATGATGCGGTGTAGAGAATTGCTTCTTGATTCCCAACTCCTCGGATAGGTCCCTAACCTTTTTGTTATCAAATTATCTACCATTATTTGAGACGATTGAATAGGAAATTTCAAATCAGCATATAATGTTCTTCTATAAGATCTTGGAAGTGTTTGTTTCAGTGATTTTGGCCAGAAGTTCGGCTTCAACCCATTTGGTGAAGTAATCGATAGGCATGATAACAAAACTTGCACTACCCCTGCCCCCAGGTAAGGTGCCTATGACGTCCATGCCCCACTTTGCAGATGATCAGGGTTTGGATACCACAGTCAGTTCTTGCGAAAGTTGTCTTTGAATAGGGGAGAAGTCATTTTCGAACAAACTAAATAGCATCCTTTTTCAAGGTGGGCCAATAATACCCCTACCTCAGCCCTTTTCGTGCCAATGCAAGTCCCTCAAATCATTGTCGCAAACCCCCTCATGAACCTCACAAAGAATGTATGCAACTTCTTTTCCCCTAATACATCGAAGGAAGGAGGAAGAGAAACCTCTCTTATATAAAGCACGTCATCCAAGAATATAAAATTGGCTGACCTCCTCCTAAACTTGTAAGCCTCTTCTTTGTTATTAAGACCGACCTGGTCCTTGAGATAGTCTACAATAGGTTACATTCAGGTGGGGATCCATTTTACCTACATAACTTCCTTTGTCGCTAATATGGAAAGGTCAGAGAGATGCTTTATGGACAAATTATTAGTAGCTCAGAATCTTTGCTATTGGCCAACTTTGACAGGCATCAACGTTGGCATTTTCAATGCGTGGGATTTGAGCTAGTTCAAATTTTCGAAGGATGGGTGTAGGTCCATCACCAACTTAAGGTACGCAACCATGCCCTTGCTCCTGGCTGTGAAGTTGCCATTAACTTGGCTGACAATCAGCTGGGAGTTGCAATTGATGAGCAACCTCCTTGCTTGCATTTCTTTGGCCAGTCAGAGGCTTGCAAATAATGCCTCGCACTCAGCCACATTGTTTGTGGCCTTAAACTCAAACCTTACTACACAATTAAATTTATGACCCTTGGGCTTGTTAGGACCACTCCAGCTCCAAAGCCCGCTTCACCAGTTGATCCATCTACGAATAAGTTCCACGTGGGGGCTTGATAGGTTCCATTATTTCTTCCATTTCAGGAACGTTGGCTAATTCAGCCACAAAGTTCGCTAGAGCCTAGCCCTTGATGATAGCTCTCGTCTTGAAGACGTCAAACTCACTGAGTTCAACAACCTCCCTAAAGCATCAGGCTTCTAAAGTACTTGCCTAAGCGGAAAGCTAGTGAGCACATGAATAGTGTGGACTTGGAAGTAGGGCCTCAACTTTTTGGAAGCTATGATCAGTGCCAAGGCTAGCTTGTCCATATTTGGTTAGCTGGTTTCAGGTGCTAGAAATGCCTTGCTAATGTAATAAACTGGCAATTGGATAATACCTTCTTCTCTGATAAGAATTGCACTGATGGCCTCACTAGAGACAGCCAAGTAAAGTTGTAAATATTTTCTAAACTTACGTTTTGGGCAGTACCTTGGGCTTTACACCTTCTTTGGCTTTTGGGGGACCTCATGTCAAACAAAGCTCGGATTTTCTCCTAAGTTGCCTCTATTCCCCTTTGGTTGACTATCTATCCCAAGAACTTGCCAGAGGCAGCACCGAACGCACATTTTAGTAGGTTCAACCTCATCTTGTACCTCCTTAGAATTTGAAAGGTTTCATTCAGGTGTGTCATATGGTCATCTGCCTTTAAGCTCTTTACTAGCATGTTATCCACATAGACCTCTATCGTTTTACCAATGAGGTTGACAAACATTTTGTTGACCCTTACATTAGCCCTAAGCAAATTTGGTGTAGTACTTATAAGTCCTAACTCTGTTGCATGCCTAGTCCATTTCAGATTGATTTGAGCTGTCGAATTTCTGCTATTCGGAAAAGGTAATCACATGGGTTATTATAGGATGCATGGCCCCATATCGACGTACCCTTTCCTTCACTTGAAAAATCATGTTAATATGAATATTCAATATTGAAAAAACAAGTAATACTAAACTTATCGCATACATATTTCCAAAAACCCTACAAATAACAAGCTCTGAGCTGCTCATTATTCTCGTGGAGTCCCACTTGAACCAGTAAGTTATAGAATTCAAGGGTATAATCTTCAAGACTGAGGTCCCATTGATGCAAACTATGAACATTTTTATACAATATTGTCATATAATCAGACGAGAGCAATTAATATTCAATCCTGTTTCCATTGATTCCTCAGTGAGAATCTTCAATCCTCGTCGTTCAGTAAGTTGCTCTGCAGACTGTGTTCACAATCTTAGCTTCTAGTGTCCATTCAATATGGAACTCCAAGCTTGCTTTCCCATCAAAGAATTCTCCATGCATTCTTCCATGAAAATCTAAAATTCCAATTCGAACTCTTCAATTGAGATCAAGAGCTCTGATACACACTTAAAAGTAACAGATTATAGACATGGTTAAAATTCGCCCCTTAAAACTTTGTTTTAATCCTCCAAAGGACAGCCCTACAGTGAAAAAATGGGTTTCTAATTTACGTCAAATTGGATCTTCTTGGTTGAATATCATTCTTGTTTTAGTTTTATTGTACCTCATCTAAAGCAAGACACAATGAGGAGAAGAATGTAAAGAAGTATACTCATGGGGAGTAGCTTCTAGCTTCTAAGATTAATCCAAAATCATGGCCATAAGTTCATCGAGCAATGAACTTCCAACACACAAAGAACAAGGATATAATTCTTGAGACAGTAAAGAACTTGTAATTATTTATTTCTCACGTTAAAGATACCTGTGGTTGATAAACCTTGCAACATTTCCATACGATGTTGCATCCAGACAAAGCGCCTCTTCATCCTTCAGGACACCTTCAGAACTCCAGTCTGCATCAAGAAGCACTGGGTATGTGTGCTTTTCACCAGTGTTTCGCATGTTTCTTTCAAATAACTCTGTGTTGGTCACCACTTCTCCGACATATTCACATATAAAGGCACCTTTAGGCATGTCTTCAAGGGTTCGAAGACCCCAACCTTTTCCTCCGGGTGTCATAAATACCTAAAACAGATGGAAAGATTAACAGCTATTACAAAATTATAATATAGGAATTTCCAAGAAGTACCAGGGAAATCCACAATAACAAATTGAAAAAGGATGTAAAAATTAAGTTTCGAAACTTAAACTTCGTGCACAAAAAGAAAAAAATAGAAAATAGAAAAAAGTGTAACCTGCAATCTTGCTGTTATGCCTTGTTGAACAACACGATTTCCACATGCCATGCTGCAACCACATTTATACCAGCACTCTTTTATAAATTTCCTTACTAAATGACCCTTACATTTGCCCGAAAATCTTTTATCCTTGGTCCTTTCGAGTGGACAATCCTTGCAATAAAAAAGATTGTGGCGTTGCAGATCGTGATTCATTGAAATGCAACTTTCAAGATAACTTTCCTTAACCAGACCACCTGGCATGTAAGCAAACTCGCCACCGGTTTCACCAGCACAAGCACAAGGTATTTCCGAAGACAAACAATTACCAAAACAATTTGAACAGCAATTGTCATCTGACATTCGAGCAAGGAGAAACTTCACATATGCATTTTGATAAACCACATTATGCTGAATATAGTAGAAAGTAGGTAGCGGCTCTTCATTTATTTCGTTTATCAAAGGAATCCTGTAAGCTTCTTGACCTTTAGTGATGTCTTGAACATAATTAGAAGAGTGTTGCTTTTGAACAATAATCATGCCAGCTGAAGAAGACGCTAAACCATCAAGTTCTAGAATCTTCCTGTCAATCTTTTTATCCTTATACCCATCAACATTAAAATTTCTCATGTGGCAGCGTAGTAAGTCCATATGAATGGGACCAAGGCCCTGTGGAATTTGGGATGCGACTTCAATAAGAGTTCGATTCCGATAATTGAGAAGTCCATTTAAAATATTTGAATTAATGCAGAAAGTGAGTTGGTGATCAACTCCCTCCACAGAAATAGCTTGTGGATTGCCGTCCTTAGATACAGTTTTGGGTATTCCCTGCTCAGTACCATTAGAGGTGGTACATGCAGCCAAAAAGCATTCACACATATCTTTCATCAGTTTCAGCATAGAGAAACCAGGTAGAGTAATTTTGTATGACTTCACACACTTTTCGTCGACTTGCTTCAACACTGATTCTAAACTTGGAGCTTGAAAATGTGATTGGTAGGAAGATTTATATGTCAGGGAAATTTTCACCTCCCTCTGAGATGAAGTTGCAATATCTATTTTTGACGCATTTAGTACACCATTTTCCTCTTCTTCTGATCTAAATTTTTCAGAGTCCATGCACTCAAAATGATGTCCTTCCAAGTCAGAACTCTTTCCCTTGGAATCAGCTGTGCCAATAATGAAATGTAGGCTGAAATAATCAATTAGAGTTCTTGAACAGATCAAATAAAATGGAATGAAAAAAGAAATAAGCACTTAACACATGGCAACATCGATATTCAAAAAAGGAGTAGGAATAGAGAATATAAATTATAAAATTAAAGTCGTTGCATCATTATAGAAGGGAGAATTGTGTTTAGCATTAGAAACAAGCAACTAAACACACACTATACTTCCATATTATTTAAGATGAAAATGACGTGCTCTTTTCTAGACACACATTAGCTTGCTATAATAATTAATTATTAAATAATTAGCAGGTTATTGATTAGACCTATCAATGAGAACCACACATAGCATTGTTGAACCAGCTTATAAATCAGTTTCAGGGAGATAGAGTACTCACAGATAGAGAAACTCACATATTTCCTCTGCGTCCAGATCTATCAAATCAGAAAAAGTTGAGCAATTTTCTTTGGCATTAGGAAAACTTCCACATGAACCACCTTCCAATAGGAGTCTAGGAGGATCTATAAATAATTTAAAAACTTCATTAGCTACCACGAATGTGGCACACTAGTTCAACATAAGGAGTCTGCAAAATGATCCTCCAAGAACTGCTAAAAGAAATAGGATGAATATACACTATCCCAACTCAACAAAACATGTGACTCCACCTATCCGAATTCCAAAATTTAGGGGAAAATAATAGAAAATCTATAAATACTATATCATCCTCATATTGATTTCAATCCCAAAGGAACATCATTTTGCAATATATAATATTTACATTCAACAGAAAATAAAAAATAATGTAGAGAATGTAGAAAAGAGCTACCTAACAAACAATCAACAGAAATAGAAAATGGAATTAATAAAATGAAATTTTTAATAACGACAGACAATGTACTTCAAAACTATTGATACAAGATCCAGGTGCCTTCCTCTGTTTATCAAAATTACAGCAGAGGTAGGTTATCTCATTTACAGAAGTGATATCATCAAATCATCTACATTAGTGAGTACAATTGTATGGTAGATGCAATCCAGAATTTCAAGAAAGAGACAGGCAGTACCTGGAGGAACTACAGAAAAAGGAACCATATAGTTTGGCAGGCTGTCAAATGGCACACTCTCAATCACAGCATTGTATGGATCTTGATAGGAATTTGAATGGTCGCCTGTTTCATATGTTATTGTTCTTTTCTTTGAGGAAATCAGAGATGAGACAGATTCATCATTTTCATCATTAGAAAGCATGTGAGTTTCCTTTGTTTGCTCTGGTCCCATATGAGATATTGGAGAACCGTGGTTCTTTCCTTTATCCTGATGATTCTTTGGACGTACGACCTTGGGTTTCATATCCTCGTGTTGGAGAAGTTTAGAAGAGGATTCAGCCATATTTTTCTTGCCATGAGCTTGATTTTCCACCTTATTCCTCATATCCCCAATAGCTACGATGTCATTATGAGCTGAGCCGTGACATGAGGTTGCACGTTGATCAGTTTGGGAGTTTGATTTGGATCTCTTCAAAGGTGGTTCACTTTCATCAGGTTTACCCTCAGACAAGGCATTCTGTTGCTCCCTTGTAACTCTCGCCACCTAGAGTTTAACATAAAGGAACATGCTAATAGAAATCAATTACGATTGTCTATTAAGTTTGAACAGATTATCCACTGTTGTGAAAAATCAAGAACACAAAACAACATGATTATGGATTCCCAACTTCAAGAGGGTAGAGACAATCAATTAACGTTAAAGGATATCAAAGGCTCGGTGATGGGAAGTGGATGACTATTCTGGTGATGATAAAACAGTACTATACACGGAAGTAGAAGCATGCACCTTGTTGTCCTCGCTTTCGATTATTGCATCAATAAGAACTCTGTAGTTTTCATCTTCAATGAACTCCCAGTTATTGCCATATAACTTTAGAAGATTTTTTAGTACTGGTTTTACAACTTTCCCAGAATAACCCATGCTGCCCATTGTCTTGAATGCCTTTGCAGCCTTCGAATTTGGTGCCATTAGTTGTATATGGAGATCACCTAAGAGCAGATTGCAATTTGATGACAAAATATTTTTACTTTCAATTGCAAGAAAGGCCAAGATAGACGTGTTGGGTTAATATTGCAAAATGAGCAGTTTGAAATAGAGCTGTAGGCCACAAACCATATAACTATCTAATGAAATAGCAAAAGAAAAAGGGAAGCCAATGGACCGATGCAACCATAAAAACCTACAATTTTACTAATTCTAATGCAAAATTACATGATTGCTTCCCAAAAAAAAAAAAAAACCACTGGGATTATAAAAGAAACAAACATTACTGAACATTCTGCCTTAGATGGGACCCAATATAATTAATTCATGCAACACCGAATGGAACAAACCAAGTTGCTCAAAATATTTGATGAAAATTGGAATGAAGATGAACTTGATAATATTGATTCTGCTGTTTAAGAATGCACTGCTATGTAAATGAACTAACTCTACTTCAAGTGTGAAAGTATAGGCCCAATTCTTCAATTCATATTTTGAATTATGGCTTGTTCTATCATTTATTGCTCAATACAGCCTAGAGCCATGACTTCACAAGATCACAAAATAATTTATTAACTTAAACAATCCACAAAAGATGAATAATTAACTAAAATCAACATGCTTTCCAAAGATTAACAAAATAATCCAACAAGCATGAAGAAGAAAAACTAAATATACCAGTCAAATTTCTGAAGAGAAAACAAGAACTATACTCAAAGACTGGGACATATTGACGAAACCCAGTTTCTGCATATTCATTTATTTTTAGATTATTTACAAAAGCAGGTTCACATGCAGATATATAAACACCAATACATAAAATTATCTACAAAACCCGAAGTATGAATCCAAATGAACCCGAGAAAGATTCCAAAAAAACCCAATCTTAAATTAAAGGAAAATAATATTTTAGAATTGAAAATTCAGCATCAAGCCGAATAATACGCAAAATTTACGAATAAAAACGTTGATATCAGGTTTTTCTAATCATATTGCAAACTTTTAGCGATCTCTCACAGCAATCAAATTGAACACTTTATTGGTAAAAAATAATACTTTAGAAGCACATGAGATTTATAATGCACAACGTATAAATATTTTAATGGATTTCATTGATTTTGCCTCCAAATAGTTTTGGCAAATATTATTAAAAAAACCCACGTGAGATTTTGCACAAAACCCAAGTTAAACAGCTATTTTAAACAGTAATGGGTGACAAATACGTACAATTTCAGAAGAGATTTCGTGGAGTGGAAGTAAGGTTTTTGGGGTCCTTAGTGAGTCATGAGGAAAAAACAGGAAGAAATAGAAAAGTTTGGTAGAAAACGAAAGTGAAGTTAAAATTAGGGTTGATACAAAAATTATAATCGGTCTAAACGTTGGCGTGGGCTAAATTTTTCTGGACAAAATAGAATTAGATTTGAAAGTGAGCTAAAATATAGAGCATTGTTGAATCTGGGCCTTTGGTTTGGGCTAAATATTTATTGTAAAGGGGGGAAAAATGCATATATAAGAGATTAAGTATGATATATTTCAAAACTAAGAATTTGTTATGAAAGAGAGAGAAAAGAAGAAAGTATAGAAAAGTCAATAGAATTTTGCATATTATTAATAATCAAAGTTCTATATTTATAGGATTTAAAATAAGAGTTACAAAGTAAATCTTCTAGACTGTATAAGACTTCTCTATTTATCATGATAATACTAAATAATCACAAATAATTATCTCATTATTTTACAACAATTGGAATAATAAAATGCTACCTTATTAAAACATTGTTCAAAAAATTCAGTGGGACAAAACCTAATCGAAAGAAAAAGAGTACAGTTTACTTTCCCTGATTTCAATTCTTCTATCAAGCTATTCATGCATCATATATCAATATCTTCAATATTACAATTTTTGTAAAATATGTCTTATGTTGTATTGCATAATCTTCAAATAACATTGTCTTTATAAGAGATAAATTATTAGTCTTTGATAATTGTAGTAACATGACTATTCGAAAAATAGCTCTTGTTGATCTCTTCGAGAGTTATGCATATAAAGTATTATTTTGAAGGTAAATGTATTACATTTTATAGACATTCATTACATGAAGAATATATCTCATTATAACCTTATTAGGAAAAGCCTTGTCAGAAAAATCATAATGAAGGAAAAATAGTACATTATTTTTTTGAATACGCTACAAAAGTTGTCTCATTAAGAATCTTATCAGGAAAATTCAATGGTACAAAACCTTAGTCAAGGGAAAAAGAGTACAACGTGTATTTACTCTCCTCGTGATAATATCAATTGAATTATGCTTTAGCGTATAAAATCTTTCGAGATAACATTAGTAGCCACACCAGATGCATTGGCAATAATCAAATTTATAATATGTCTATCAAATTCAATGCATTGTTAGACTAATAAAATCGAGACTTGTAATTACATCCACCACAATATAACTTATCTATTTATATAAGTTTTCACGAAATTCATTATGTAAAAAGTCGTATATTTCATATTACGGATTTACTTTTTTCATTTTCATTTCACATAAATATATAATTTTTGGTGTTCGGACTGCAGATCCAGAAACTTCAAATTTCTCTAGTAAATTTAATTTAGTATAATTGCATCATTTCATTTGACCAATCATTACGTTGATTAATGACAAATTTATTTCAATGTCCTCAATATTCATAATATAATGCAGTGTATCACTTGCAAAAGTATTGTCAACAATTTTTCTTTTCGATTCTATTTCTTTTCTCATAATGACATAACTTATTTAGATATCTCAATTTTCAATATATCTAGTACCTGAGCATCTTCTGGGATTTTATAATTTGTTGTGTCGAAATACTCATCCTATGCATCCTTAATAAGACCATTTTTACTAATTGCTCCATCTTCTTTTGAAGGTATTTTCTCTTAGAATTGAACACAATCACGCTTCAGGCGTGCCATAGATATATAGAATATAATGTTATCAAATTGTCCTTCTAGGACATCAATTCGTATTGGAACATTAAAACTTGTGCTTGAGATATTGTTTACCTCTTTGATCAATAAATACATCTAAATAAATTATCTTCCAAACTTTTGGTTTGAATGATATTTTGCTAGAATTTAGATGATGATGCATTTATAATTATTTTTAGCTTCTTAATTTCTCACCCTGATGTTGATAGAACTGTTCAATCAAATTGACAATTATTTTTTTACCGTTATAAAATATCACACATTTTAGATAAGAGTTCAAATTACACATTTATTCTCAACATTCTTCACTTTCCGTTTCGGTGCATTGTGGTGGATCAATTTTTACATATACCGCACTATCAAAATAATTAGATAAAAAATTAAGCTATGATCATAAGTCAAATATAGGAAGGAGATCAGGATGTTGGCATAATGCGTAATAGAATTTCTAAATAAAAATGGAAAATACTTTGTTCTCAATTAATTGGAGGAACTTAAAAAATAATAGTGTTAAATCATTTATCGACATTCCAACTAACACTTATTAAAATGTTGAGATTTAGAATCACTAGCATTAACAAGACACTATCTTGATTGTACTCTCTAAAAATTATACTCATAATCTAAAATTTGAATGATAATTTCGCAAATTTCTGATTGTGAGTACAATGCAATCATCTTGTATATGTATCAAATACATTAGATACAAATAATATTTCGATGATCATTGTGGAGGATGATGGGGCCCATTTATCATCCTGATTAATTTTCAAAAATATAGGGAATTTTGTCCTATTTTAGATAGTTATGGTTAGTGATCAATTTTTGATAAAGAGAACAAATTATATATATGAATTCATTGGATTGAAAAATCTTCTGATTCTGCGTTGGATGTTTATTTGAATTTTTAATTTCGCATCATTGTTGATCCAGTGATGGTTCAACTAGTTATGTCAAACAATAAAGTCAAATTGAAATGCTGATTCAATATAAGATATAATTCAATTATTTAATTTCGAAGAACATGATTAAAGCTTGTATAATCATATATCATTTATATAATCAAATTAATCAATGTCCTCATGACATTAGCTATATGTTTTCCTTCAAGGATAAAAATGAATTCATAATAATATATTTTCCGAAAATGTGCAACTTAAAGAGCACATTATCTTTCGTTATTGCTTTTTAAAGAAAAATATGTCAATATTCTTCTAGAATATTGAAAATTATAATCCATTTTGTTTAAGAGTGATAAATTAATATTCTTCTTGAATATTAATGATATAAAAAATTAGTTTCGCTTAAAATTACAACTCAGTATTGAATTGTTTAATTTTTGTTTCTTCAGGAACACAATAAGATATATATTATTTGGGGTATGAGCTATTTTAAGAGTACATTATATAATTTATATTTTATTATTGCTTCTTCATAAGCAATAAATTAATATGCTTTTAAAATATTACAATTATAATATCATGCTCTTTTGGAGCAATCAATATTTCTTTTAGAATATTAATTATAACATTGTACTATTTCAGGGGTAACAAAATATTTTTAATAGACAGAACAACAAGTAACATTCTTCTGCAATATTGGAATCGGATTGTTATGCTTTTCAGGAACAATAATATATTATTATTTGAAATAATAAATTGTATGAAAATTTACTCTTCAAGAGTAAAATTGTAATTTATATTAGATTTTATTTAATTATACTTTTTCAAGAGCAAGTAAAATCTAATTAAAATATTTGTAAATAACATTGTGCTATTTTAGGAGTAACAATATTTTGTAATAGACAAATATAAGATTACTAAATTCATAAACTACTACTACGTATTAAAAAGAATAAGAACTTGATAATTAATCAAGACGAAAAATTTTAATACGAATAAGGTGAGTTGACTACTTGTATGTACTAGAAAATTTCATTGCCAGTTGATCAATTTGTCACATAAGAGTTTATTTTAAGAAAATAAACTGTAGGTACCTGTCTATTTCTTCAATGCAGTTTGTACCCTTTTTTTCAACTTTTCTCGATTTCATTGCCTTTAAAATAGTTTCTGCCATATGCGAATTCCATCATGATGTACAAGTAAATAATAGAGATAGAAGACATTTTAACATTTGGGTGCAGAGACTGAGAGACGTGGCATATTCCACTTGAGCGGAGAATTGGAAATTTATGTGGAAATATGTATATTATTCAAAATTTACAATTTGAAATTGGCAAATAGATGAAAGCGTTTGTGCTAATAACGTGTTATGAAAAAGAAGAAGAAAATATAGAAAGTCAATAGACTTGTATGTATTATTAAGAACCAACACCCTAAATTAATAGGATCCAAAATAAGAGTTACAGTTGGAATAAAATAAATCTTCTAAATTAGATAAGAGTTATCTATGTATCATGATAACACTAAATAATCATCAATAATTATCACATTATTTTACAATAAACTTAAAGTTTAAAACTTCAAAAATCAAGTTTTTTAAAATTTTATTTATAAAATAATTAACTAAATCTATATTTTATTAATTAAATATATCAAGGTCACAATTCTATACAATTTGGTCACAAATTATCGAATTAATTGGTCATAAATTATTTCTTGATCATAATAAAATTTTTTATTGATCATATATCAAAAAATTTATATGTCACAAATTTATCAAATTAATAGGTTACATATTATTTATTGATAACAAATTTTATAGGTTAGCAATTTATTTATAGGCCACAAATCTCAAATTTTATAAATTGCAAGTTGAAATATTAGGTCACATATTATTTATTGGTCATAGGTTTTCGATCACATATTATTTATTGCTCACAAAATATTCAATCTATTGGTCACAATCTCATATAATTGGCCACAAAATAACCAATTTATTTTTCACAATCAGCTATATAATCAGTTACAAGTACTCTTCCCACTCAACAACTACAACCACCACGAACACAACCACAACCTTACCACTACCTCACCAGCACCACATCCTCACTCTATGGCATCGCAATACCACCACCACACCCATAATGCCACTCAACGACTACAATACCATCACTATATCGTCATTTGAACTCTTCCATAACCATCATCCCTGTCTCTTGCTCGCGCAATAGTGATCTCAAATTATCTCCAAACTACTTGAAAACGCAACTCCTATGTTAGATCTAAACCACTATCAACCCCAAACTACCCGAAAATGCCCCAAAATCGTGCACAGTTGTGAGCAACAGATGAATCTACGTTGGGCCACATCTTTTTCTAATATTCGCACCACTACAAAAGCTACCACAAGTTTTCCTCTCGCCACTAGACAAATCTATGTTAGCCACCACTTCTTCCTATATTCACCACTGAGCGTGTGGGATTGCACAGCGACGATCTGCGTAAGGCACTCATCACTAGGTAAGGTTGTGAGCAAAATTGTGCAGAGAAGTGAGCAACATATGAATCTATGTCGGAGCCACCTCTTTTCTTAATATTCGCACCACCACAAGAGCTACCACAAATCTTCTTCTCGCCACTAGACAACTCTAGCTAGAGTTACCACTTCTTCCTATATTCACCACTGAGCATGTGGGGCTACACAGCGATGACATGTGCGAGGCGCTCATCGTAGCTTTTTCTTGGCACGGTGCGGCTACGGGCGATGGGTATGGTGCCGCTACGACTACGGTGGTTAGGTATCGTGGCACCGCTGGGCTATAGTGGGTAGGTATGGTGGATTGTTATTAATTATTATGGTGGCTACAGTGGATAATTGTGGATTTATTATATTATTAGGGTTTGTGATTTAATTATTAGATTATTTATGGTTTTAAATTATAAAATAATTATAATATGATTTTTGAACGAAAA
>NC_036237.1:32120576-32121118 GCF_002742605.1 Olea europaea var. sylvestris
TTTAGCATAGCTAAAGTAAATTTAAAAATCACCAGAAAGTGTCCAGGTGATTTTATCCACTCAGCACTAGTATGAATATGTCTCTATAATGTATGATCAGTTGTGGTGAATTTATTAGCTCTGCACTATTATAAATATATTTTCATAGTGTATGACTAGATTATAGCCTTTTGACAGCTCTGTGTGCATATAACTAAAATATCAGAATTGCTTAATTGAATAGTTTTATAATGTACTTTTATATTTATCGATACTTGAATACGGTTATTCCGGGTACCTTTTTGGTGTGAGTTTTTAGTTATACAGCTTATTAGATTTCAGATACCAAATTTATTTTATGCAGTTTAAAATATAAAGATTTTTATGATTTCATTATGCTTTAGTCTTAAATGTTTTATCAGCTTTCAAACTTTATTAAAGTTATAATAGCATAAAAGTTTTCAGAAAGTGTGCAAAATATACTTATTTATGAAATATCCACTCACTGAGTTACAAGTCCATGTATTTTCTCATCCCTTTTCTTATCAGATAGTAGTTGAGTT
>NC_036237.1:32121704-32124775 GCF_002742605.1 Olea europaea var. sylvestris
CATTTTCAAAATTTATTGTTATTTATTATTTTTTTTTTTTTGACATTTTGCGAGATTTTGTTAACAAGACATTGAACTCAAATTAGTGAAAAAGATTTTCGCGCAATTTTCCAAAAACTATAATGTCTTTTTTATTTTCTCTCTTTGAAAAATGATCTTTTAGAATAAAAACAAATTCTCCTTTTTTCTTCGACATTTTCATTTTTTCACGGTATGTTGTGTTCCTTTTTTCTTCCCTATTCAAACATAAAATATTAAGGACTCCGTCAATTCTAGTATGGAGCCAAGTGTTGGCCATGTCCATTTCTCATGCTTGAATTTCAACAATCACTACATCACAGAGAGAAATGATCTTGATCTTTAGGTCAAAGTAGAACTAATGCAAATGATTGTTTTAATTAAAGGTCACGAAAAATACTTGTCAAATCCATGTGTAGGAGGAACGCTACCCATATATATATATATATAAATTTTTATATATGTCCAGCCAATTAAAAGAACTACATATTTTCTAGGCACTCCTTATAATAACATCCTCAAATAATCAACAAAATTAATTATCTATTAAGAAATTAAATAAGATGAAAAAGAAATAAACTACCCAATACTAGTTAAACAATGATGACTTGAACTCTGTTCCATTTGTGCTTTAGCAGATTTCAATGTAGTAGATTGTGTATAATGTCAGACTTACATTAATGTATACAAAAATTGCACTATTATTTAACTTTTGAATAATAACTATAAAACAAGCCATTATTAATGACCCAATTATTCATTTCTCTACTATATTAAGATTTTGAAATAATCTGGCTGAGTGAGGAGCTTGGTGGGGGTGGGGGTCCTGCAAAATTGCTGAAAGGGCTTCACTACTCAGAAACTCTAATCAAATCCAAGATTGAATGGGATAGTTGCATTTGAAGGAATTTACACCACTTATGTGTGCAAATATGTCTGAAGAGTCTACCATATCCTCTTCTTTCACCACCACCTATGATCCAAAAACAATTTAAAAAAGTCAATATATCTTTTTAAAGTGATATGGTTTCTATGGCAAGACAGACTATATAATAATGTAAGTTCGAAACATAAGTTATATGTTCGTTCATATCGAGTACAAGGAAGAAGGTTATGTTGCAAAATTTGCAATCGTACCTTGCCTTGGTGATGAGGAATCTGATTAGCAAACAGACTTACATCTTCATCTGTGTCTTCTTCATGGTTGCTACCAGCAGTTCTTGCAGCTTCTCCAAGTTCATCATTCTTTGCAAACCTTCCTCTAACGCGAGGCCGGCTGTCAGCAAGTGTTTTGCGACATGCATACTGCATATATATTCGACCAAGAATTAAATAAATTCAATAAAAGTGTGTTTGATACATGATTATGTAGGATGGGATATGGACGATATCATAGATAGACATATTATATATGCTTATTTCCTTGGAGAATACCTATACTTAAAAGACATGTAACAGTTATGTTTTCGTTTCGAAACTTTTTAGATGAGTTACATTTTTTTTACTTTTTTTAAATAGAGTTAGACAACAAAATAAACACAATTTCTCATATGAGCCTTTTATTTTAAATCATGTCTAGTCTCGACCTTTCAACTTTAAAGAATAACACTATTCATAATCGCTCACTTCCGATAATCACTTTATGTGATAGTTTGTTACTTGAGGGCATTAATTTCATGTAATTTCATTGCCTTAAATAATAAGTTAATTCTCAAATAACAAACTGTTATGTAGGATGACTACAAATGGTATTAGATGAGTTGATGTGGAATTTTATTCTGAAAAAAGATTTTTGTGGTCACAGTCCCTTGGAAGGTTTTGGATTGAGATAAATACTATTTGAGAAAAAAGGGGTTCCTATCGGTCCGGTTGGCCGTTCATTTGAGATAAAAACGAGTATAAAACTTAAACTCACCGAGTAAATGGCCTTATGTTTTTCTAAGTTAAAATTGCATTTACTACAGATACCTTAAATGTGGTTCTATATGCCCCATTCCACAACTTTGCTGTGCTTTTATAGTGGAATATTGATATTCACACGGTACACATATACTATGGGCTAAAAATGAATATATGGGCACGCATACATGATACATACATCATATGCATGTAAAAATGTCACATAAACATCATATGCATGCAGTTACATGATTAAAGTAGAGAGAGAGAGAGAGAGAGAGAGAGACCTTGATTTTCTTACTGAAATTTCTTTCATTTCTTTTCTTCATGTATCTGTGGATTTTCTTTTTCCTTTCTTCAACGGAGAGTTTGCCCACCTTGAAAGTAGAATCTTCCAAGCTCGAAATCTCTGATGCCAAAGGAGTAGAATTTGGACCTCCATGTGCCATATGCTGGCTCTCATTACTAAGTGCCTTAATTTTCAAAACAAAAATGAGAACACTGTAATTTTATAATGTTACTAGTAGGACGGGATAATACTGGACGACTAAGAGTACTACTATTGTCTAGTATTGATTATAGTTGTATGAAACATGTATAGGGAGATTGTACATGTAGCATTACAATGAGAAATGTGACATTAATTCATTGGATTAGGGACAAAAAACAGTTTTGTCCCAGCCAATCCTTCTCCGCCACCTATCTCCCTGTACAAGGAGATTAATCCTAGTTATATTGTACCTGAAGGTCACTAGAGCAGTTAAAGAGCCTAGATATGGTGTCAGGGAGGAAAAGTCCACCATTATCACCCTGGAAATCGAGTTCTTGACGTGGAAGTTCAGTGCCCATAAGCAAACTACTCCCATTGGGAATTCCAGAATTTTCAGCAGAAAATGGTGGATTCATGTTGCCTGCAAGAAGATACTGTCCCATAATTGGATCCATTACTGTGCAAGAAGGCGAAGAAGACCTCAATCTCATGTAAGAAGGCATAGAAGACAAACATTCCTCATCATAAGCTGTCGGCAGTGGCAGCGGCAGCGGCGGCCCCAGGAGCGGCACCGGAGGCTCTGGCTCAGGAGGGTAGTGAGAGAGTGATCCATCCACAACATCTTCAGTTTGAATATGGTTATTTAGCAAAGAAATGTCGAATT
>NC_036237.1:32124875-32126433 GCF_002742605.1 Olea europaea var. sylvestris
ATAAAAGTCTCAATTGAATAAATCAATTCTTTTAAAGAGTCTCAAAAAGTCTACACTAAATACCCCTAAACTTTTTAAATTCCAAAAAGTCATTAAGCGCTTGTCTGGAGGAGATTACGAGTAGATTTTTATTACTTTTCCTACCATTGCAATGTGTGTTGAGGAAGCAGCCGCAATTTCAAAATCAATCCAGCCGACGCAATTGTTAAACAAATTGAAGTTCAAATGTATTTTAATATTTGAATTACCAAAATTGACCTTTAGTACTTCTTAAAATTTTTGGGCTAGGGGGCATTATTGTTAAATCGGTCTGTAAAAGTTATGACAACTTCCTTTTTATCAAAAATTGTAGCTGCTTCCACGGGTCATCAATTGAGGCCGCATCTTTGGTTCATCGTCCAATGGTCAGAAAATTGCTAAAAATTTTGGCGAGAAGTGCTACCAAACAAGCGCTAAAAGTCTCAATTGAATACAACTCCTAAAACTTTGACAAGTAGTATGCCACCGTAAAATAGCCTACACCAAGAAAAACCATACGTTTGTCTAAAGCTAGGGAAACTTAGGACAGGCGTTGCTGTGTTAGGCCATTTATTTCTTCGAGCTTGCACATAATTAAGCGTGCTTGGCTAAGCTTGAAAAGTTTACTTATAAGTAAATAAGTATTGTTAATGTTTAAGTTAATTTAATAATACCTAAGAGTTACTGGTGTAATATGACTTAACTCTTAACAGAAAAATGAAAACATATGCAAACCTGTTTGGAAACAAAAAGTAACTTTCACTTTTTATAAGCTTAGTCAAGCATGCTCCCACATATGAAAAGTACAGTGTAACCGACATTTGAGGATATCAGAGGTGTCTTGTTTATCTCAAAGCATTCTGGAGGCAGATACCTGAGATTATGGCAGAAACTACGATGAACAGGAGAGTGTGTAGAAAAGAAGCAGCTTTATAATACAAAGTCCAGAATGCAACGTTACTATTTCTGTGAACAACACTCAATAAATTTTTAATATTTAGACTTGTTTAAATTCTCACGCACAGAACAGTCATCAAAAAAGCCATCAGGAGGATTCTGCTGCTTTTGATTAAACGAATTCTTCTTCTCCTTTTCCTTTCCTGCTAGTAACTAGGATTCTTATGCAGGGGTTAATTCTACTTAAAATGAGATTTCCAATTTTAACTTTGACCTCAGATAATGAGATGCCCTTCTCTTTTCTTTCAAGAAGTAATTTCAGAAAATGAGACTACTACCATTGATATAGCGACCAAGAGGGATAGTACATACTAACCGGAAAATGGATTATATCCCAAAAAGTAAAGAGGCATTGCTTCCCAGGGTAGAATCGTAAAGCCGTATTGCACATAAAATACAGAAAATCACCTCTAATCATATTAGGTTACAAAAACTAACAAATAGTTCAATGCATTAACCAAAAAAATGCCTGAAATTGGAGAAGGAAATGCAGAATAAGAACAACTGCATGGAAGCCACATGACAAAGCTAGACACTCCAATGCTGACATCTACTATTCTTTCCCAAAAACAAAGTCCAATAC
>NC_036237.1:32126725-32129083 GCF_002742605.1 Olea europaea var. sylvestris
GTCCACTATCTTGCTAAGGCCAAAATCAGTTATTTTAGCCAAGCCAAGCTCATCAAATAAAACATTTCCAGGCTTCAAATCATAATGGATAATCTTCTGTGACCTTCTGTTCAGGTAAACAAGGCCTTGAAAAATCTGGACAATAATGATCCTTGCTTCTCTCTCTGGCAATAGAGGAGTTGCTTTAAGAACTCCATCCAGATCCTTGCCTGATGGAGAGAATAACATCGGCGAGTCATGAAAGAAGATTCTACTCAAGGACAGTGAACTATTTTCTCTTCAGGAGAAAAAAATCAAATTGACAATATAACTGAGAAGAGTGATCATACCACTGCAATAGTCCAATACGGTGCAAAATGTATTTGGGTCAATCTCAAAAATATCCCAAAGGCGAACAATGTGCGGGTGCACTAATGTTTTGTGAATGTTGTACTCCCTGAGTGCATGTCTTATGTAACTTTGCTTCTTATCTTCACTCCACTGAGCATCTAAGCCATGAAGCTTACATGCAACATATCTATGCTCCACCAAGTCAAAAGCCTGCCACAAATGCAAATTAGGAATCAATCAATGGATTCTTTTTTGGCACTCCCCATTCAATAAAAAAAGTTAAAAGCGTTAGAACAAAGCATAACTTGCATAGTCCTGACCTTATAAACCTCACTGAATCCTCCTTTGCCAAGAAGGTTTAGAAGAGCATATCGATGGTTTAAAATCTGAAAATTGTTAAAGCAGGAACCATCCTCATCTCGAATATGTTTCATTTCTTGTATAAGCCCTCCTTTCTCCAATTCATATCGATCTCTGTCACACAATACCATTTCTTCCTCCTGAAAGAAATTCAACTAAAATAGTATTGCATAGTAAAAATACAACAAGAATCAATCCTAGATGAAGCAAACTTACACGCTTGATACTGGCTAGATGAGATTTGTATGCTTCATCCAAAAAGAGAACGTCATCCTGAACTGCCTCTATGTCACTTCCATCACCCTTGTCTGCAATAAACATTTGATAATATTATTACTTAAACATGAAAAAACTTGATAATTCCCATTACGACAACTCCTTAAGTGTACTTTGACAGAGCCAAACAAAACTCAAAGAAAGTGTTCCCATCAGTTGCAAATGGTTTCACATATGGCCTGACTCAGTGAAGGCACCATTGCAAGAAAGCCAACAGATAGAGGAGGTTCCTATAATTACAGAGGAAACTGGATCCTTTGGAAAAAATATTCCATTGTAGAGACAAAATAAATAACCTTGAGATAAATCCAAAAGCAATTCCTTGTTCAAACAAAATGTGTTCACCAATAACTACAATCTTAATGAAATCAAGCGTCACGACACAATTTTATAGTGGCTATGAATCCATGTAGAGACACGTGTTCATTCTTTATTAAATTAGCACCATCAATATTACTAAAGAAGAACTCTACCCGATTGACGTTTCTTCAGTAATTTTCGCTGCCTTTCAACAGCTTCCTTGTTCTCCAACAAGTTCCTCTGCAATAAGAAAAGTTCAATTGATGGAAGACCTTGCAAACAAAAGTACTAGTTTGATTTGTGAAGGCAGATGTCAAAGTAACATGAAACAAGAATACTTAGTACGTGGGATATTAGCTTGAGTTATATGACGTCACAATTGTATTTTAGCATCTAGCACAATCAAAGATCGTGAATAAACTCGACAGATTAATCAATTTGATCATATTACAATATACATAACATCATAGTAATATTAAGTGCATCCTTCAGTAAAACTGTACTTGATACCTACCGTAAAACTTAATCGTTAGATATTTTAATCTCACAACTAAATATAAATTAAGATTTTTATTTACGTTGATTTTCAGGAATTAGGCGCCCAATTTCCTTGCTTCCCAGTATGATTTTAAATACTTCTGGACTAAATGGTTATTGTGAATGCAAATGATTTCTACATTAACTTGGCAACAGTGAAATGTAATTCAGGTTTAGTTCCTTTAATCTCCTATTAAAGAATGCAAATTAGATCTTTTCTTACAGTCAAAACAGTGTTAAAGAAAGCCATATCAATAGTTAGTGAAGTTATAGAGACTTGTCAACTGCAAGCAAGCAGCCTTTATTATCATATTTTAGAATATAAGCTGGCACGCTTCTGAAGAGGAAGTGAAACTTGGCAACTCAATCACGTATCCATGCCAGTAAATTTAGATCATTGAAAAATATTTAGCACAGATACTAAGTGTTTATCTGTGCATCCAAGACATGATCTATTGGCATTCTTTGGCGACAGGAATTTTTGGCGCACGGGCTAAAATTTAAAAGTCAATATAATAAATTTATATATTATATTAAAGTCAAATTCATTTAATT
>NC_036237.1:32135348-32142348 GCF_002742605.1 Olea europaea var. sylvestris
ATGACAAGAGTCGGAATAGTGATAGCTCCAAATCCTCATGAGCTTTCTCAAAAATCTTCTGACACTGATCTGCCTATTGCTCTCAGGAAACAAACTCGGTCATACACTTTTCACCCTATCTCAAAATTTGTTACTTTTTTATCTTCAAAATATCGAACCTTTGTCTCTAATCTTAATAGTACAAAAATTCCAAGAAACATTCAAGAAGCTCTGAAAATTCCCAAGAGGAGAAAAGCAGTAATGGAGGAAATGAAGGCTTTGGAAACAAACGAAACTTGGGATGTGATGAAACTGTTAAAGGGAAAGAAACCGGTTGGGTGCAAATGGGTGTTTAATGTGAAATATAAAGTAGACAAAACAATAAAAAAGTACAAGGCTCGTCTAGTTGCAAAGAGATATACTCAAACATATGGCATAGATTACACAAAAACATTTGCACCAGTTGCAAAGCTGAATACAATCCGAGTTCTTCTATCACTAGCAGCAAATTTGGATTTGCCACTCCAACAACTTGATATTAAGAATGCATTTCTGAATGGAGAACTGGAAGAAGAAGTCTACATGATGCCACCACCTGGATTTTCTGAGGAAAATGAAGGAAATAAAGTATGCAAACTGAAAAAATCTCTATATGATCTCAAACAGTCACCTAGGGCATGGTTTGACAGATTTGCAAAAGTGTTGAAAAAATAAGGACACAAATAAGGGCAATCAGATCACACTATGTTTTTCAGAGTATTTGAAGATGGGACAAAGACTATTTTGATCGTATATGTTGACGACATAATCCTCACCGAAGATAATACAGTTGAGTTAGAAAGGCTAAAAGGAGGATTAGCTAAAGAGTTTGAAGTAAAAGATCTAGGACAAATACAATATTTTCTAGGAATGGAAGTAGCCGGATCAAAGAAGGGGATTAGTGTTTCACAACGAAAATATGTTCTGACCTCCTAACTGAAACTGGTATGCTTGGATGCAAACCAAGTGATACTCCTATAGATACTAGAAGGAAAACAGAGAACACCGAAAATTTTGTTGAGAAGGACAGATATCAACGACTAGTTGGGAAACTAATCTATCTATCTCACACTAGACTAGACATTGCATTTGCGGTAAGTATGGTAAGTCAACACATGTATGCTCCAAAGGAAACTCATCTAGAAGCAACATACATGATTTTGAGATATCTTAAAGGATTCCCTGGGAAAGGACTATTGTTTAAGAAAGATGAGAAAAGAGAGATAGAAATATTTCCTAATGCTGACGGGCAGGAGCAATAGAAGATAGGAGATCAACCACTGGCTACTGTACTTTTGCATGGGGAAATCTAGTAACCTGGAGGAGTAAGAAACAAAATGTAGTTGCCAAAAGCAGTGCGGAGGCAGAGTTTAGAGCAACTGCTCAAGGAATATGTGAAGGCTTGTGACTGAAGAAACTCTTGGATGAATTACAAATTCCAACGAAATTTCCAATTAAACTCTTTTGTGATAACAAAGCAGCTATCAATATCTCACTCAACCCAGTTCAACATGACAGAACCAAACATGTAGAGGTGGACAGACACTTCATCAATGAAAAGGTTGAAGATGGAACTATATGCATGATCTACATCTCTACCAAAGAACAGACTGCTAATGTATTCACTAAAGGGCTACAAAAACAAGTATTCGATGATTGCATCTACAAGCTGGATAGATCAATATCTATGATCCAACTTGAGGGGGAGTATAGAAATCCCGGTTTAATCAATTAGGGATTGATTGTAATATTTTGTATATGGTATAATTAGAGTAAATTTAGGAAATATTTTTTCCCTTCTTAAGTTAGAATATTTCTTTCCTTCTTTCTCATTGTATTGCACTATATATTGACGTATAGGGTTGTAATGAATCATCAATGAACAAAAGAATAAAATTGTTATATTTCTTCTCTCCGTTCTACAGACATGCAGTTGGGGAAATAGTCAAAATGAGCTCTATTATCTCTTCCTAATATCAATGAGAGTTTAAACAGGAGCAAACTTCATAAGCAAGGAAAAGATACAAAAGAAAAAAGGATGTCACAACAAATGAATACCTCTGAGGAGGTACACCCATCAAGCCCAAGATGCTCATTGGAAAAACTCTCCTGCATCTGTCAGATCAGGTAATAACAAAAAATACATAAGGTAAACTGTCTTCATAATAATTTAGCTCATATCGTAAAGCTGCAACCAGCTCTGCACATTAAATAGATGAGTTCAACAATCAGGTAACATAAATACATCAAACAAAATGCATCCAAGGAGTAATTATTCCCTAGACATTTTGTTCTCATAACCAAAAGATTAGGCTTAAGCAGCACCATTATGCTCTCATACTTGAAGCACTTTGAAATCTAAAGTGGAAAACGAAATCATCAACTTGCAGGATTATCCTAAAAAATTAGAAAGTTCAAAACTAAATCTACAACATAGATATTAATGGAAGTATGTTCATAATTGTTTTTCTGAATACACAAAGGTCACAGAAGTCATCGATATAATTTTTACTCAATGGTACATAAAGCACAAGGCGATCTCATAACTGAGATCCAAATAATAAGATAAAGTGATAGCGAGGACAGGATATAACAATCATGATGCATCTAACATATATGGAGGACAGTGTTATTGTCTACCAGCAAAACAGGAAAATATATGAGAAGGGAAAAACTTCTAAATATTGTGCATCAATATATTAAGTAAAAAGATAGTCAGAGGAAATGGAAATAAATTAATTGCCACTTCTGTTCTGTCCTTTTTCGACATACCGATTCAGCTGAAGAAATGAAATTAATGAATGACCACAAGCAAACACTCGTTGATTCTGAGAGTAATGAGAATTTGATATGGATTTGAGAGAAATCTCAAATAAAACTTGTTCAATCAACTGAAAAATAAGAATTGATGTCTGTTTTATCAAAACTCTAAAAGTCTATATTGATGAAATTATATTGATCACCAAAAAAATATAACAAAAGCATACTAAAATCTATTAATATATGCAAACATATTCTCGGTGTCAAACCACGCAGCAGGATACCATTCAGAAGTTAAAAAAAAAAATGTCATTATATAATAAGCAAACCTTCCGTGAGATTTCAAGTTGACCAATGGATAGAGACACTGTCTCCATTTTTGTCTGATCACAAACTCGAGAACCATGCCCCTTACCTGAAGCAGAACTTCCCCTACCACGACCTCGCCTTTTTTTATTTACATCCGGACCCACCTTGTTGGAGTCTGATTCTTTATTAACTTGTCTTGCATCAGCAGCAGCCTGATGTAAATTTTCGAGAAGCATTACTTCGCACATTTGTTTTCCAAATAGTAAAATCTAAGAAGAATGCTGAAACTACCCTAAGAAGACATACAGAGGTACACCAAACTTAGAGATTAATAGATTTTAAGGAACAAAAATATGGGAAAATGGCTTTTTTAATTTGAGGTGGACTACAACATAAGATGAGATTTAACAACTGCAACAAGCCAGCCAATTATACATCTTCATTCTTACCTCAATATGTTCAAATAAAGCAGAGTCTTCAACTTTACGGCGCTTCTGAGTGGTCGCTTGTATAAGAAACTCCCCTCCATTCTGGCACATGAGTACAGATATGTCAAACACAGCCGTAATAGAGTAAGTCTATTGAAAGCATCTACTACATTTTTCGGATAGCAAAGGTAGTCAACATAGATTCTAAATGGAATATCCCAAAAAGCACCATCAATGCAGTTAGGAGTTTTCTTCAATGCCAAACTAAGTACGCAATGTCAAGGAAAGAGACTATTTTTCCAATAGATTAAGAAATACAATTACATAATCTCTCTAGCCAGTACTCTGATGCTAATACCTCAATATCAAAATTTCAGTAGTAATAGGCTTGGAAAAATTACTTAATGGAAATACACAGAGAATCGGGAATAAAATGAAATATGATTTATTGGCTACCCTATGAGGAAAATTAATCAACCTTTCCATCGTGAATGTTAACTCTAAAATATGCGCAAGAGCTCATAAATTGTGAGGAAAAATCAGTTAACTAAGAAGTATGAGATGATGTAAATTAGCACCAATAAAAGTGGAGAGAGAGGAATAGGACAGTATTTCATCATATGCAAAAAGACATTATAACAATGAAATGCTATTAAATGGTACTAATAACTAGTAACTGATCCCTGGATGGTGAAAAAACTCAACTAAAACAAAAACGTGATAATAGATAGTCGAAGGAGAAGGGAAGCATAAGACAGTATTTCATCATGTGCAAAAATGTATTGTAACATTGAAAAGCCTTAAATGGTACTAATAACTAGTAATTGATCAAGGGGGTGTCAAGTCGTCCATTTTGGTGTAGAAACACAAATGGATTTATCTTAAACATTTGATGCATAAATGAGACTAATCGATCCGTGATTGTGAGGGTAGTTGCTGTTATTGGAGATATAATCCATTAGACCTACAAGAAAATATTAGCGGAAGCACAACTTAATTCTCTTCTTGTGGCATGTTCAAAAATATAAGATACACTGCAATGGTATTCGAAAATATATGATGCACCAGCACATTGACTTTTGGATAACTTAATTATCTTTGGCTTTTCTATTCCTTTTTCTACCAATAAAAGCTAGCTATATTTCTCTCCTTTTTTTCCATTTGCATTACCTTACATAAGGCATTTAGAGTATCTAGAAATGTTCTTAATGTATTCTTGTGTGAACCACATTTCCAGTCACATTCTGATTATTAATCATAGTTCTAAAAAAGGTAACAAATTATCGAGCGTTCTTCCTTAAGTAGAAGAAAGTGAGAAGAGGAAAACCACTTATGTCCAATCTAGATCTCAATCCATTTTGTTGAATAATCGACCTCTGATGGTGGATTTTGCGGGCTCAGTTTCACCAATCTCAACCTTATTAAACACACCCAACAATGGCTCCAACCCAAACAACGATTTTTACTTCCGTTGCTCAACTCAATGTGTTCACAAAGAACACAATATGGTGGCTGCAATGAATCACCAAGAATAGAGGAAGGCAGATTCAATTTTAAGGCTCAAGAGAGAAAACAAGAGAAAATGTCGGCTGCCTCTTTTCATTTGCGCACACACACGACTTATTCAACAATGAGTCCAATATATAGGTTTAGGGTGTAATAATATAGTAGGCTCATGGACCAACTAATGGTTAAAGGGGGCGGAACACAAATTGAGCCATCCAAAAAGTAAATGGGTTGTGAGCAACATTAACCATATTAAGTTGCTTCAAACGACCCTCAAGTTGTTTTTCGGGTTGAGCTAATTAAATAGTGTGTTAATAAATATTTCAAACATCGGCCGAAGCCTATGAAATCTGATCCGACTATTCGACACTGTTTAACATCATCGCCCGAGATTATTGGGTATCAAAAACCCAACACATTTCATTATATTCTTTCTAAGGTGTCCAACACTTATTGAGGTCCATACACTTGTGACAAATTTGAAAGGAGTCAACAGTACAGGGGGTGCTGTCTCTCAAAGCCCTCTATGCTGACACCCACCCACCCCAAAAAAAATTTCATTTAAAAACAAATGTGAAACTTGAAAATCAACCATTATTAAGTATTAACACTTGGATAATTAAGGTTGAGTTCTTCAAGAATAATCTGCAAATGTAAGATTTCACCACCAGCTTCTCAATATTGTGCAAGACAATGTAAATGTTTGTAGTTATATATCATTCAAATATCCAAAATATTTTGGTTGAGACCATATATTTCTCAATATGTCCAGTTCAAGCCAATGAAGTAACCATGGCCTTGGAATCCAATTCAAAGTGAATTTCGAAACCCCCAGTCTCATTCCACAAAGATTGCAGTAGTTCAAAATTTCCAAATACTCTTAAAATTTTGTGTTGCCTCTGCTCTTCACAAACATGAATAGATGCCACTCATTGAAATTTTCAAGTCCATGTATAAGTATACTAAAAATATAGAATTCCAAGACTGAATTCAAGTGTTAAATCAAATTTGTGCTTATGGTACCTTTACAAATATCACTATTTAATTCCATTCCATTTAGTAAGTTATTAAGTACTATAGTCAAAAGACCAAATATTTGGAACAAGCTTAGTTTGTTCTTGCTGCTGTCATGATCGAACCACATTCTTTCCACCATGTACAAGTGCAGAATTTGATATCTAAAATTCAGATTTCCTGCAGCTTGGAATTGGGTGCCAAATATTAATACTGCAGTTTGTATTTTGCACTTCATTTCATTTTCTAAAATAAGAGTACAACGCTAAGACAATGAGACTATATTCCGTGAAAAGAAAAGCTGCCATAGATATTAGCATTTATAAAATCCAAAAATTTAATACCAAGGTCAGTTTTTTAGTACTTTTGACAAAATAAACATCAAGTGCATGTCCTATAAACAAAATGTCCTACATCCACTATATAAGCATGCCATAAAAATAAAGTCGAAATTTCCAGTTTTCAGTTTCCATTCAGCGACCTAAGAAGTATCACAACCATGCCAACGAAATAAGCTTCGATGTAAAAAAAACACTCTTCGAATACTCACGTCATCGTCAGAATCATCATTTGAGACCAGCGACTCGGGGGGCAGGCTGTCGGGCGGACTACCAAACTTGACCGCGGCGGACCACAACGTGGACTGGACCTGTTTTTGGACTTGGGCTGGTGCAGCAACTGCAGAAGACGTCTTGCCCACCATTCTGGCCTCGAGTTTCGCAATTTTCGTGGGCAGAGACGACTGATCCGATTGATTGGATGAATTCGAAGAAAAATGCATAAGCACTTATACTATTTCGTTGCAATTGCAGTCAATGCAGGTAAAGGCTAACCGACTGAAGTTTTTTCCGTTTAAATCATCCACGAAAACAGTACATGCAGAACCCCGAAAGAAAAAATAATAATAAGCCCGTTTGGTAGTCATTTTTTTCAAAATGTATTTTTCTCGCTTCTTTTTAACCACA
>NC_036237.1:32144487-32152731 GCF_002742605.1 Olea europaea var. sylvestris
CCCAACAATGGCTCCAACCCAAACAACGATTTTTACTTCGGTTGCTCAACTCAATGTGTTCACAAAGAACACAATATGGTGGCTGCAATGAATCACCAAGAATAGAGGAAGGCAGATTCAATTTTAAGGCTCAAGAGAGAAAACAAGAGAAAATGTCGGCTGCCTCTTTTCATTTGCGCACACACACGACTTATTCAACAATGAGTCCAATATATAGGTTTAGGGTGTAATAATATAGTAGGCTCATGGACCAACTAATGGTTAAAGGGGGCGGAACACAAATTGAGCCATCCAAAAAGTAAATGGGTTGTGAGCAACATTAACCATATTAAGTTGCTTCAAACGACCCTCAAGTTGTTTTTCGGGTTGAGCTAATTAAATAGTGTGTTAATAAATATTTCAATCATCGGCCGAAGCTTATGAAATCTGATCCGACTATCCGACACTGTTTAACATCATCGCCCGAGATTATTGGGTATCAAAAACCCAACACATTTCATTATATTCTTTCTAAGGTGTCCAACACTTATTGAGGTCCATACACTTGTGACAAATTTGAAAGGAGTCAACAGTACAGGGGGTGCTGTCTCTCAAAGCCCTCTATGCTGACACCCACCCACCCCAAAAAAAATTTCATTTAAAAACAAATGTGAAACTTGAAAATCAACCATTATTAAGTATTAACACTTGGATAATTAAGGTTGAGTTCTTCAAGAATAATCTGCAAATGTAAGATTTCACCACCAGCTTCTCAATATTGTGCAAGACAATGTAAATGTTTGTAGTTATATATCATTCAAATATCCAAAATATTTTGGTTGAGACCATATATTTCTCAATATGTCCAGTTCAAGCCAATGAAGTAACCATGGCCTTGGAATCCAATTCAAAGTGAATTTCGAAACCCCCAGTCTCATTCCACAAAGATTGCAGTAGTTCAAAATTTCCAAATACTCTTAAAATTTTGTGTTGCCTCTGCTCTTCACAAACATGAATAGATGCCACTCATTGAAATTTTCAAGTCCATGTATAAGTATACTAAAAATATAGAATTCCAAGACTGAATTCAAGTGTTAAATCAAATTTGTGCTTATGGTACCTTTACAAATATCACTATTTAATTCCATTCCATTTAGTAAGTTATTAAGTACTATAGTCAAAAGACCAAATATTTGGAACAAGCTTAGTTTGTTCTTGCTGCTGTCATGATCGAACCACATTCTTTCCACCATGTACAAGTGCAGAATTTGATATCTAAAATTCAGATTTCCTGCAGCTTGGAATTGGGTGCCAAATATTAATACTGCAGTTTGTATTTTGCACTTCATTTCATTTTCTAAAATAAGAGTACAACGCTAAGACAATGAGACTATATTCCGTGAAAAGAAAAGCAGCCATAGATATTAGCATTTATAAAATCCAAAAATTTAATACCAAGGTCAGTTTTTTAGTACTTTTGACAAAATAAACATCAAGTGCATGTCCTATAAACAAAATGTCCTACATCCACTATATAAGCATGCCATAAAAATAAAGTCGAAATTTCCAGTTTTCAGTTTCCATTCAGCGACCTAAGAAGTATCACAACCATGCCAACGAAATAAGCTTCGATGTAAAAAAAACACTCTTCGAATACTCACGTCATCGTCAGAATCATCATTTGAGACCAGCGACTCGGGGGGCAGGCTGTCGGGCGGACTACCAAACTTGACCGCGGCGGACCACAACGTGGACTGGACCTGTTTTTGGACTTGGGCTGGTGCAGCAACTGCAGAAGACGTCTTGCCCACCATTCTGGCCTCGAGTTTCGCAATTTTCGTGGGCAGAGACGACTGATCCGATTGATTGGATGAATTCGAAGAAAAATGCATAAGCACTTATACTATTTCGTTGCAATTGCAGTCAATGCAGGTAAAGGCTAACCGACTGAAGTTTTTTCCGTTTAAATCATCCACGAAAACAGTACATGCAGAACCCCGAAAGAAAAAATAATAATAAGCCCGTTTGGTAGTCATTTTTTTCAAAATGCATTTTTCTCGCTTCTTTTTAACCACACATTTTTTATTAAAATAATATTACACGTAAATCAAAAATTTTTCCTTATTTCTCAACCACACATTTCACATCAATTTACTATTCTGAAATGTATTTTTACATAAAAATGTCTATCAAACACCCCCTAAATAAATAGAACACAAGAGGAAGGGGAATATTTCCCTCCTATATAAAAAATGGAATGTGAGGGCACTGTAGAAAGCAAGCGTCCATCTTTATTGTAGCATTTTTATTTTCTTTTCTTTTTTTTCAGTTGGGGGCCAAAAATGACGTCATTTGCTTGGTATATATTTTATTTTATTGTACACTACTTTCAAATTTACTACAACATGCAATTTCCATTCCTCCCCTTTACTGTAGCATTTTTGTTTTGTTTTTCAATTGGAGGCCAAAAATGACGTCGTTTGCTTGATATATATTTTATTTTATTGTACATTATCTCCAAATTTACTGCAACACGCAATTTTCATTCCTCCCTCACTCCGATATAAATATATATAGTAGGGATATAAAAAAATATCACTTTTATATATAAAAAAAAAAAAGATAGATATAATATGCGACATATAATATGCGACAGAATTTTTTTTACAACATATTACTTGTAAGTAAAAAATTTGAAGAGAAAAGAATTAAAGAGAATTTTAAATTGAAAAAAACAATTATAACCTAAAAGTAGAGAGCAAAAAAAAAAAAAGTATTCTCTCCGTACACAGAGAAGAAAAAAAAATTTTAGCTGAAGCTTCCGTGCACAGAGGCATTTTGCCTTCGTGCACGGAGGCAAATGTCTCCATGCACGGACTCTCCGTGCATGGAGACATTTGTCCCATGCATGGAGACAAAATTTATAATTTTTTTTTTATAAGTAATTGTTCTTTTTATCAATTTATTTAAATTTCTTTTTTATTCTTTTCTCTTTTAAATAAAACTTAATTTTTCAATTTTAACAGAATAATATTTATATATTTTTTTTTAAATTTTTGTATTTTTTTAAAATTATTAAAAAAAATTCCAAGTGGTGAGAAAAAACTAGAGTGCATCGATTTTTTTTTTTGTAGTTTTTTTTTTGGGCCTCCGTGCACGGACTATTCGTTTTTTTTGTTTATAGATATAATTTAAATACGGTATGTTGAAAACAATATTGAATTACAAAAATCAATATCTGTCAAATACGGTATCTAAAGACAATATGTGCAAATATGTTATGTTGTAAATACGATATGATGCAAATGCGATATGTTGTATATATGGTATGATACAAATATATGCTGTAAATATGGTATGATGTAAATACAGTGTGCTGCATATACGGTATAATGTAAATACAGTATGCTGTAAATACGGTATGATGTAAATACGGTATGATGTAAATACGGTGTGCTGCATATACGGCATGATGCAAATACAGTATGCTGCCTATACGGTAAGCTGTAAATACGGTATGTGGCATATACGGTATATATAACGCATATACGGTATGAATGAATCTGGTTTCGTCCACTACAATAAATTTCAATGCCGTATATGCTGTCTACCGTATTTGCAGCTTACCATATATGCAGCCTACCGTATTTGCAAGCAACTTACCTTATATGCTACCTACTGTATGTGCAGCTTACCGTATATACCGATTTTTGCACTTACAAATACCGAGAGTACAGAAAACCATACATTCACTTATCAAACCAAATGTCAGAAAAAATTTCGGATATAAAATAAATATTAAAATATAGGAAGGACAAAATATAAAACGCATATGAATATGCAAGTCGATTTATAATTATGCAGTGGCACATATTATACATTTGAAATTTCTTATGTCGCTGCAAAATAACTTTAAAGTCATTCTAGAGCAAATTAAATCACTGCAATGTCTATACTAAAAATACAATTGTACAAACTAATATGAATTAAATCTATTAAAAAAAATTAGTTGAAGCCTCCGTGTGCCTCCGTACATGGAGGCAAATGTCTCCATGCACGAAGACAGTCTCCGTGCATGGAGACAAAGTTTATATATATTATAAGTAATTGTTCTTTTTATCAATTTATTTAAATTCATTTTTTATTATTTTCTCTTTTAAATAAAATTTAATTTTTCAATTTTAACAAAATAATATTTATATATTTTTTTTTACATTTTTGTAATTTTTCTATTTTGTATTTTTTTAAATTATATTTAGAATTGGGCATGGAAATAACAGAATAGAAATACATGAAAATAATTACAAGAAAGTAAAGAGGTCTCATAGACATGTCAAACTTCTACCAACATGACCTTTTTTGTAGACGATGAACGTTGATGATTCACTGTTCAAAAGTTCGAAAACACATGTATCGCCCATTTGTAGTAATTTTTCTCTAAAAAAATCTGCCCAGCCTATAGTCATACTTCTTATTAAACCATTTGGTCGCAAATTTGTGGCGAGCTCCCAATTATAATGTAAAGAATCATGGATTTGAACACTTCGCAGACCTCTTGGTAGATGATATCTAGAGAACTATCCTGGTATATCCTGGAAAACCATGAATGAATAAATTATTGATCTTTGAATCAAATTTATGTGGAAGAGATGAACGTATAATGAGATATTAAAGATGACACTTACAATTTTCCGATGGCTGTTGTGATGAGGTGTTAGTGTTATTTCAAATGTAGGGTTATCTGTATGTGAAACATTGTATTCTTTGGGAACATCGGAGTCATATGTGACCTCTAATCGAGAATGGTCAAATATGGTCATATTGAATGTGGAGTTTTCATTATATTCAAATACCAAAACATGAGCATCCTGTAAGTTATGATGGTCAAAAAATTGTTCCCATCCATTGACAAAATAGATTTTTTCATTATCTCTTTCCAATCGTATTGTGACAAATATACCATCATATGTAGTTACTCATACTGTGTCGCCAAGTTGGTGTCTCCAATCGTTGACAAATGATCTGGGAAGCATCTATACATATACATTAAAAAATATAAGAGAGATATTAAGAATGCATCCATTCAAATGTGAGACGAGAAACTCTTGTGTGATTAACCAGACGGGTATTATGGTTCTGTGGAGGAGTAATGATTCTGAAGAAATGATGTGGCACCTCCATTCTGTCTCAATATAGTACAATGAAAATTTTGTTAGAATAACTCTATTATTTACGTTGTCGAGGCCATTTTAAGGTAGATTTTACAGTATAGGCAAGTTAGAAAGTTTGTTAATGGAAGTTCCATGTAGGATAAACTTTGTATGTGATCTCAAAAAATATATATTCTATATGTCGTTGTAGAACAATATCGTGAAGTTTGGTGAGAAACTCATGAGTTGTGTTCGATTTTTAATAGAAGAATTGAAGATCGACATTTAGTCCATCTCAATAAACAAGATGTAAGTTAAAACTGTAAAATTTAGTGCTGAAAAAATAGCTATGGTAATCAGGAAAGAGTAGATAGACACCTGATTTTCTTTTTGTTGAGCACCTGCAAGCAAAGATATGTAAATATTTTATGTGATGAGTGATTTAAGGTAAATTTTGAAAACATGAGAAGTTATTTAAATTAGAGGATATGTACTTCCTATGTTTTTTCCTTTTCTCCAGATTTGACAAGAGGTTCACGGGTTGTAGAAATGGCAATATGTTACCAAAAAAGCCTGATCTTACTCTTCCCAAAAATAAAAGTGAGGAGAAAGAAATTATTGAAGTATCATGTGAGCGAGTATTTTATCTTAACACGTTTCACATATTATTTGACTGCAATCAAAACATTACGATTGGAAATATAATTAATATGTAATATGTCTATTATTTATCTACATTTCTATTGATTGGATTTATATAATATTTGTATATATAAAAAAATGATTTATATTTTATGTATTTATTTTAGGAATCACATCTATTAAAAAAATTAAGTTGATTAAATGAAATTGAATTTTGATGCTGTAAAGAAAAAAGAAAGGGGGAAAAAAATCAAATTTGTTAATTACGGAGGCTCAGTTTTGAGCCTTCATAATTGTAAGTAAAAAATTTGAAGAGAAAAGAATTAAAGAGAATTTTAAATTGAAAAAAAATTATAACATAAAACTACACGGCAAAATAAAAAAAATGTAATCTCTCCAGAGCAAAACCCTTCGTGCACGGAGACATTAGTCTATATATTTGTCCAACCTAGCATATCTATATCTACAATAATGTAAAAAAATAATAATATTAATAATAATAAATATCCATGGTATAAAATTAAAAATACTAATTAACAATATAAGATTGAATTCTAGGAGATGAAAAGTTATTTGTGAGTAAAAAAATTAAAGAGAAAGAAATTAAAAATAATTTTAAGTTTAAAAGAAAAATTATTTATGATACAAAAAAAAAGAATTTAAAAAGAATTTTAGGCCTGACACTTATTTTTTTCCTTTACGTTGTAAGATAATTTTTTTTTAATTTACAATTCTATAAAATTGTTTTATCTTGCCTCTAAATTTACTTTATTTTAACAAACAACAATTAAATTGAAAAATTAAACTCCATTATAAAGACAGAAAAATTAAAAAGAATTTTTAATTGAATTTTTTTTTTATCTATATCTAATAAGGGAAAAAAAATAGCAGGCCTCTGTGCGAGGTCTCCGTGCATGGAGTCTTTGGGCCGTGCACGGAGTCATCTTATTTTTTTTCTAGACTAACTACAATGATATATATATATATATATATTTATTTATTTATTTATTTATTTTTACAACTTCAAGATGTAAAGAAATATACTAAAAACTTTGAGTTAATATTTAATCTAAAGTAATATTTAGATAAATTCAATTTAAAGAATTCAATATTATCTAAATATTCACTTTAAAGAATTCAATATTACTAAAAATATTACTGTAAAATTAAATATTGCCTAAAATTATTAGATATATCAAACTACGATGATATATATATATTTTTTAATTTTACTTTTCTATATGCATTCTATGCACGGAGGAGGCCAGGTGTTCTCTTCCAAAATCTTGTTTAGATTTTCCCTATTATGTTTGTTTAAATAAATAATAATTCGAAATATTATATTTATAGATGCACGCTTGTATTTGTCCGATTTAGCATAATATAATAATATTTTTCTTCCTTCCTTGTCAGTATGGTATATTTTATTATAATTTTTGTGTTTAAGTTTTGGCATAGCTTGCTTGTTTGCACAGTCATAATGGGTGGTTGGACGCCTACATTTCTCCAGTTTCAAGTTCTTGAATCTATATTTCATCAAGGCAACACAAGTCCAAACAAATTGGAGATTGCATAAATAGTCTCTCAGTTGTCATTATATGGCCAAATTTGTGATAAGAATGTTTGTAATTGATTTAAAAACAAATGTGCTCGTTCAAGAACGCTATCCACACAAACACAAAATTCTCAACTTAAACCAATGGTAAAAGAAGACAAATTACGTAAAAGGGTTTTAGGTATGATTATTTGTTGAGATATGATTTTTTTGTTCATTTTTTTCATTCTCTTTTCTACGTAATTTTAACATACATATTTGGTATTCTTTGAAAGTTACTACAAGTTATGCACCAGAAAGGCGAACTAGATGCCGTGACTTTGAAACAGTTTTTTTTTTTTTTTATGATATATTTCATAAATCCTATTTTTATTTTTACGTTTTTAGGTTGTATTGATTATTGTATTGGATTATACAAGGATGAAACTATTTGTCTTCAAAAAGATTCTGAAAATGAAAATGAAGCATCAGAAATTCCTAATATTTTACCTGATTCTGAAAGAGTTGATTCCAAATGAATAAATCTAAGAGATATTCCTGCCAAACCTTATTTTCTTCCATCATCTACAATTTGTAAATATTGTGGTGCAAAAAAGTTTCATAAAGAAACTAAAGGCTTTTGTTGTTGTGATGAAAAAGTTAAATTACAGTTAAATAATGTTCCTCCCGAATTGTTTGAGCTATTTACTTCTACTTCATGTAAGGCAATTACTTTTAAAAAAGTTGTTCGTACTTATAATAATCATTTTACTTTCACTTCTTTTAGTGTTAAGGATGATAAAAATTTGTGTAGAATAATAAAGGTATATATACATTTAGAGTTCAAGGACAAGTATACCATTTTATAAATCCATTGTTACCAATTGATGGGAAACCAGCATATTTACAGTTATACTTCTATGATACTGATAACGAAAT
>NC_036237.1:32153314-32202217 GCF_002742605.1 Olea europaea var. sylvestris
GTCATATTAATGTAGAAATATGTTCTTTTGTTAAAACTGTGAAATATTTATATAAATATGTATACAAAGGACATGGTCGTGTTAATTTTGCTGTGAATAAAGAAAATAATGAATGTTATATAGATGCAATTTCAAATTATCAAACTACTAGATGGATATCTGTGCCAAAAGCTGTTTGGAGAATTTTTAGTTTTGATTTATTTGACATTTCTCCTTCTGTAATTTCTTTGCAATTACATGTTGAAAATTCTCAATTAGTTATTTACAATGAAAGTGATGATTTATCAAAAGTTGTAAATAAAGACTTTATCCAACGAACAATGTTAACTGAATTTTTTCGAATGAATTTTTTTTATGAAAAGGCTCGGACTTTACTTTATAAAGATTTTCCTATATACTTTGTATGGAATACATATTTACAAATTTGGAATACTAGAAAAAAGCAAAATGTTATTGGTAGAATAGTTGATGCTAATTCATCTGAGAGTGAGAGACTACTGAATCATATTAAAGAACCAAAATCTTTTGAAGATTTAAGAACAGTTAATGGTGTTGTGGCACCTACCTATCGTGAGGCTGCATTCTTAAATGGTCTAATCAGTGGAAATAATTATTGTGACATGCGTTTAAACGAGGCTATTTCTTATCAAATGCCTGTATCACTCCGTCGACTTTTTTCTAATGTGCTGATTTTTTGTGCCCCTACAAATCCTAGAAATTTATGGATTAAATATAAAGCTTACATGATAGAAGATTATTTACATACAGGTGAGACAAAGTATGATGCTTAAATTAGAGCACTACGTTGTATAAATTCATTCTTAGAAGTTGTTGGTAAAAGTGTAAATGATTTTTGCTTTACGAATTTTGACGTTGCTGTAAATGAAGCCGACATGCTAGCAAATATGATTTTAGAAGAAAATGCAAATGTCAGTGTTGAGTCTGATATACATTTTACAGAGATTTTAAATAAGGAACAACAATTTGCTTATGATAGTATTTTAGATTATGTTTTCAAAGATAGAAATGGACTTTTTTTTATTGATGGTCCAGGAGGTACTAGCAAAACTTTTTTGTACATAGCATTACTTGCAAAAGTAAGATGTAGACAACTCATTGCATTGACAACAGCATCATTTGGAGTAGTTGCTTCTTTATTACCTGGTGGAAGAACTGGTCATTCGCGTTTCAAAATTCCTCTTCAAACAAGTCCTGATATGCGATGTTCGGTAAATAAACAATCAACACTTGGTCAGCTTTTAAAAATGACGAAACTAATTGTGTGGGATGAAGCACCAATGGTTAAATAAATATGCTTTTGAAGTTTTGGATAAAATGTTAAAAGATATTACTAAATGTGAATTGTCATTTGGTGGAAAGGTCATTGTGTGTGGAGGAGATTTTCGTCAAGTCTTGCCAGTAGTACAAAGAGAAACAAAAGATGATATTATGAAAACAAGTTTAGTATTCTCATATTTATGGCAATACTTTAGACAACTACCATTAACTCAAAATATGAGAGCTAGATTGAATCCTTCCTTTTGTGAATATTTACTTAAAATTGGAAACGGAATTGAAAATGAACTTATATGTCGCATAATTAAACTTCCTTCAAATATTGTCATAGATTTTGAAGATGAAGATAAATCATTGAAAAAGTTAATCAGTATTGTGTTTCCAAATTTTCACACTTATAGCAACAATTTAAATACTATGATGAATAGAATTATTTTAACTCCAAAAAACGAATATGTAGATATGATAAACAATATGTTAGTTAAACAAATTTCAGGAGATACATTTACATATTTCAGTTTTGATGAAGTAATTGATATAACAGAAGGATTTATTCATGAAGATTTTTTAAATAGTTTAACTCCAAATGGTATACCTCCACATGAACTCGTTCTAAAAAAAATTGTCCTATTATGTTGTTAAGAAATATTAATCCTTCGGAAGGCTTATGCAATGGAACTATACTTATTTGTCGTGAATTTAAACAAAATGTTATTTTAGTTGAAATTGGATGCGGTGAATATAGTGGAAAACAAGTATTTTTACTTAGAATTCCATTTATTCCACTTGAGGGAGATAAACATTCAGTACCATTTAAAAGAACTCAATTTTCAGTTCGTCCTTGTTTTTCTATGACTATTAACAAATCATAAGGTCAAACATTAGATTTTGTGGGTCTATATCTGCCTGAGCTTGTATTTTCACACGGTCAGCTATATGTTGTGTTGTCTTGAGCAAAGACAAAACAAAATATAAAAGTTTTGATTAAGCCAGCAGACGAAAAAAATCGCATATTAGTTGCACAAAAAATGTGGTGTGTCTGGAAATTTTGAATTTAATACATTTTATTTGACAAGTTTTAGAATTCTAAATTGTCCAGAATTAATCTATCATCTTATTGCTGTCAAAGTGAAGATTTATACAACAATACACAAGGTTGGTTATTTTCATTTTTTTAAAATTATAGTTATATTTTGTTTGATAAGATGCTTAATTTTTTTCATCATCTTTCTTATTTAGAGCATAAATATGAATATTTAACAATTAATTTATGAAAACCATGTAAAATTGTGATATTATAATGTTGATTCAAACTAAAACATTGTCAATTGTTCAGCTTTATCATAATTTCACCACAGTTATTTTTTTATAAGTACACCAACAATATAACAAAAAAAATGAGAATAATAAATAAAAAAACACAGCATAAACTTATTACATAATATTTACTGTCATTACATGACCATATAACTAAGTAGAGGAATGAAGAATAACTAAGAAGAAGAACGAAGAAAATATTCATTGTTACAAATATCCACTAACATCTTCCGTCTATAAATTGACATCCTATCAGGTGAAACTAATTCTATTGGCTGTCCTAAGAGAAAGCATTCTAATATTTTAGTACGAACATTCCACAGTTTGGCCTATAGAAGAAACAATTTTACGTTAGACTATATCCATATAAAGAAAAAATTAAATATTATAGCAAATAAAAAGTTATTTAAATGCTCACCCATTGCCTGTACATGGTAGATAAGGTATCATCTCCACTTCCATTGTTTTACTTCTATGTTTCCTTACATCCTTTCGGGTAGAAAGCTCACAATTCATAATGAATGCTTGGATTATACTATGTGTTGCTTTTGCATATACCATGACTTGATTTGGTATAAGAATACCGTTGCTACAGTCATATATTTGAAATTTTCATTCAGGAATATTCACCACAAAGAGATACCAACAATTGCCAGGAAATGAGCATAGAATTAGTAGATGCTTACACGCCATCTACTTCGACCATTCATAGGCGAAAAATCGTTCACATATTCATTTAATGGAGTGATCCCCGCTTCTCCCCTGTTGGTTTTGTTTTTCTCTTCTATTAATCAGGTGAAAATTCTAGAAAACTCATCTTGAAATTTGAAATCCATTACAGCATAGTCTTTAGAAATTAAGGTAGTACCATCCTTGATAAGTCGCCTTAATAGCTTCAACTCTAGCTCAATACTCTAATAGAATAAATACATGTAAAAATAATGTATTATTAAATATCAAACATAAAATTAAATTTATTGTAATCACTAAACCTTACTCACCGTGGGAGTTATATCTTTTCCTACATCCAACAATCTTTTCAACATGTCCCTTCCAATGTAATTGTCACTATCCTCCCAATAAGTACTATATAAACAAATATAAATTAATATTAGATAATATAATTCATTATCCACTGAATTAAAAAAAAAGTATTTCAGCTAATACAGAGTTAAATTTGTTACCCTGATAGATTGTGCAATATCCAATATCTAATAATGTTGTACTTCTTCTTTGGATAAACTTCTAAAAGATGGCTTTTTGATGATGAAGACCATATTTGTTTTCCCTTACCTTTATTTTCTCTTCTCGATCCTTCAACACTTTCTGTTTTTTGTTGAAATGTTGATGTCTCCCTTGGCGAATCACTCAGAATTGGAATTGTCTGAATAGGAACATCTTGTTGTATAGAACCAATGATGGCTTCTATGTTTGATACATTGCTCAATGTATTCTTGTTCTGTTCATCTACGTAGGATCTCATCGAACTTAAACTGTTATCCACATAAGATTGCATCTTGCCTAAAATATTATCTTCTTGCCATTTTTGTTGTTGTTGAAATTCCTATTGGAATACTTGTCTCTAATTGTCAAGAATAGTATCCATATAAGAATGAATACTGGATTGCATATAATCTTCTTGCCATTTTTTATGTTGTTCAAACATCTGATTTTGATTGTAAAATATTTCTTCCTTCAGATTATGGCATACACTGGACACATCTGATATTACATGTTGCCTATGTATTCCCAGCATTTTTTCCATTTGTTCTCAAGTTATATAGTTCGAAGCATCAAAACCAGAAGCAGAACCAACTTCGAACTACTCGGAATGGTCGTTTCTTGCACAAAGATGTTTTCTGCGATTCGTTGTACTATGTTGTCTAATTCTCCATGAACTATACCATCTAAGATGTTATGTTCATTATCTACTGGCATTGAAAGAGTTGGGTGCCATGACAATTCTCACTCTTCTTCCGTAGGATATAACACAACAACTATCTCAATCTGTAATCATAATAACTAAATTTAGGATAAAATAAATATGTAATTATGCATTCTTCAAAAAGTATGTTATACCTCCCTTGTGGCCAAAAACCGTTTTACCATTCTCTCAGTCAATATTACATTGGGTCTCCACTTGTACATTCGAGGACTTTGTGCTGTTTTGTATCTCTTGCGTCCAAATTTTTTTTCAATCTGTGGAAAAGCTTCATATATCCAGAACTGCAAATAATTATAATCTTTTGTTATTCAAATAAGTTATAAATAATATATATATAATAAAAGAACAGAAAAAATTTACCTAGAATGCAAGTGAATATCCTTTTAATGCATATTTGCAGTTTGATTAATTTTGTTATGCTCTTTGCACTCTTTGAGCTTGTGATTCTTGCAAAGAATTTAACAAAACAAAATATATTTTTCGACCCCATGGATAAGCAAGAAAGTCATCAAGATGCTCGACCATACCAAGAGTCTTATAATTAATATTTCTGCTAGTTGGTTTCAAAATACACTACACGAACATAACCAACCCCAACTTAAATTTATCTATATAGTCTTCACATGAATGGAATGCTTGATGCAACATACTCATATTAATTCTTCTCAAACCATTGAAATATTGATTTATAAGACGATGATTATTATGATTAATCTCCACAGACGATTCATGGCATGGTAATCCAGTGATGAGACAATATTCTTGCATACTAAATCTGACAACACGATCACCTAAGCGTACCCACACTTTGTTATTTTTACCACAGTGTATAAGCTTCATCACAAATTTATGTATCAACTTACTGCTAAATTGTTCCTCCTCTTTCCTATACATAACTCCCACAAAAAAATCCATAGAAATTGCTGCACATAACAGAAGCCTGTTGATTTACATCTATGAATTCAAAAAAATTCAGGAGATATTGCCGATTTGGATATTGACAAATAGTGGCAGGGAACCATTGATCTGGAGAGACAATATATTCAAGAGACATCTGCGTAATAAAAAAACACACAAATTTATATTTATAAGAAATTCTAGCTCTATATTAAATGATTATGACAAAAAAATACTAAAACTCCAAGACTTTATACATTAGTTAGAATGCACGCTTATATGAATAATTAAGACTATAATTTTTCCTCTATCTTATTTTCCTTTTTTCTGCTATTGAAAATTTTACTTTAAGAGTCAAATCTAATATGCTTATTGGAGACGCTTCTTCAAATTGAATTTTATTTGTGAAGGTTTTTCTTCATAAATTATAGTTACATTGAACCCTTGTCACCTATAATTCATAGACATTTTTTCATATATATATAGTAATCCCAATTATTTATACATATACAACTTCTTGAGTTTTACGTGCAAAGCCGATTATTCCAAGTTTTTTCTTGGAGGACACGGAGAGGGCCTCTCCGTGCGCCTCTCCGTGCACGGAGAGGAATCCTCTTCGTGCACGGAGAAGTCCTTTCTCTGACCTCTCCGTGCACGGAGAGAATAGCTCTCCGTGCACGAGAGGCAGTCTCTCCATGTACGGAGAGATGTCGGACAACATTTTCTTTTATTCAACAATAGAAATCTTACCTTTCAACCAGCTAAAATGTTTCTCTCTACTCTCTACTTTGAAAACTCTTTTTCTCTTGCAAAACTGTGTAGAATTGGTAAAAAGTTAGTATGATTGATAAGATATATGGTATAAGATTCTTCACATGTGAATATGAATTCTCGTGACTTTACACTTTTAACTTTTAATAGTTCAAATAATAAATGAAGATAATAATTGTAGGAATATTATTTTGTTGTTATGTGAGTTAGTTGGATAATAATTTTAGGAAATAAGTTCTCTTTTAACCTTTTTTTTTTTTTGGTTTAACATACTCATTCACATTAAAATAAACCAAAAACTAATTTTATCAAATTTGTCAAAAAATATATCATCAATATCTTTTCTCAAAACTCTTTCTCATCATACCACTCATGATCTTTTTACACAGTTTACTCAATATAAAGTATGCAGCGTATAAAACTTATTTACAAAAGCTATTGAGTTACTCTAACACGATGAAATTTTACACATTGTCAGATAGCTTTATTTTAGTTTTATATGGCACAAAAAAAAAGAGTTCATATTATTTTAAATATCCCACTTCTAATAATTAATTGAGTTCATCTCATGAGTACTACAACTTTACAAGTAATCCCTATACCAGTTTACAAGTAATCTTCATACCAGGTATGGCTATAGATTAGATTTTACAATATATTGCTACTGGTAGATATAATAATATAAAAAATATAGATATCTTGTTCTATTTTCGATTGGTTATCTCATTATCAAAAGAAATCCCCCAATTTACAAGTCATCTCCATACCAAGTATGGCTATGGATTAGATTTTACAGTAAATATCTATATAAAAAATATAAATGATATAACTCTAGATGTCTATATATATCTTCATCTATTTGGATTCGTTATCTCATCTCATAAAAAAAAAATTCTCCCAAAAGTTCCTCTTTGTCTTCATCCTGTTTATAAAAGCATTGCACCAACAATGCTTGAAAAATACCGACTTATACCAAAAATTCTATCCAACAATTAAAAATGGAAAGCCAAAGTAATTATTGTAGGGAAACAATCACCGAAACCTTCAAGACAAGGCAATGGAAGATACCAACACATGATGCTAATGGATACTGACGTAAGTTATACAACGATTAAGTATTATTTTTCCTTTTTAAAAAAAATATGTTTTCTCTCTTTTATTATTATTAAAATTAAATATTAAATAAATAAATAAATAAATATATACACAATCTTACACTAATCAATTTTTATCTTTTTATCTATCAGTGTAACACTATCCAAGCAAGTCTATATGATTCAAATATCACTGCCTTCGAAAATCAACTTCTTCTTGGAAAGACGTATGCAATTTCTAAAGCTTATATTAAAAACAACACTAGAAACTACAAATATTCAACAAGAGCTCTACAATGGACGATTTCTGGACAGACTCGTGTTGAAGAGTTGAATGACAATAACCTAGAACTTGTTTTTTCCACCTATCACCTAATATATATATATATATATATATACACACACAATCTTACACTAATCAATTTTTATCTATCAGTGTAACACTATCCAAACAAGTCTATATGATTCAAATATCACTGCCTTCGAAAATCAACTTATCCTTGGAAAGGCGTATGCAATTTCTAAAGCTTATATTAAAAACAACACTAGAAACTACAAATATTCAACAAGAGCTCTACAATGGACGATTTCTGGACAGACTCGTGTTGAAGAGTTGAATGACAATAACCTAGAACTTGTTTTTTCCACCTATCACCTAACTTCTTTCGATGAAGTTGAGCAATTCATGGATACAAATACTGATATAAGTAAGAAATTCTATCTTTATTTTCAAAATAAATAATACTATTATATATAATTTAATCAAATAATTATAATTACAGTCAACACAAAAATAATTTTTTTTATTTTTGCAGACGTTTTGGCCATTCTGATTGATATGATACCTAAACGATTGATTCAATCAAAAAATGGCAACCAAACTTGGGTGCAAGATGTAATACTTGTGGACCAAAAATTCAGAACAATAGTGTTGACAATGTGGGATTCTTTTGTTGAAAGAGAATGCAAATTATTCTGAGAAAATATTGACAAAAAATTAGTAATCTTTGCAACAAACCTAAAAGTCATATCTTTTTTCAGTAAATTTCTATTATTTTTTCTTATTTAAACTCTGCTTAAAATTGCATTTCTTATCTTGCATCAATGAATTGTGTAAGTTTAAAACTCTCCACAAAAGTTCGTAGTACATTTTTCGTGAATACTCCTTTCATTGCAGTAGAAGAATTGGTTGAATGGTATGTATGTATATCCTTCAGCTTACATTTATTTTGGTTTTATTTCGCTCATCTACTCTTTCATTTCTCTCAGGAAAGATACAATTTGGACAAAATCGATGAGTTGATTTTGAAAAAGCCATACACTCAAAAATCTCCCACAAAATTGTCTCCTCCAATGCGCAACAAATTCACCTTAATTCAAAATCTACAAGGTCGACTTTTCCCAGTATTCATATATCTCTGTACACAATATATTATGATTTCTATTTATGTTTCTTTTTAAATTACAATTTCCTTTTTCAGAGAAAATTTTGTTGGGTGAATGCCACTGCAAAAATAGAAAAAATAGATAAAAATGTTGGTATATGGCTTGCAGCAATTGTTATCGGCGATCAAACGCTGATTTTGGTGAAACATATGTTTGTATTTTCTGTAAAAGCTCCAATTTCAAAGCTATTCCTCGATAAAATATATTTTTTCACACCTTTCTAATAATATATATATCTATATCATATAGTTTCTTACTACATAAATAAATAATTACTCTCTTTATCTCAGAGTAAGAGCATATGTCCAATTATCATATGTCACATGATGCATAAATGCAAGTGCAGAAAAACTTATGTTCACAAATGCACAAACTTTGATGGAAGAAACAAACTTTGTAATAATTTACAGTCTTCTCCAATCTCTTTTGATATATTTGATAAATTTTTTCATAACATTCATATTTTTTATACACAGAGTTTACAAGCAGATTTTGGAGATATAATTGGAAAAATGCAAAATATTGAAAGGGCATTCTATCTCAAAGCGACTCAAGCAGAACCTAATTCATCCAATTACAAATTTGACATCATCTCTGTCGAATGTTTAATTGTAAATGAAGAACAAGATTGCCAAAAGAATATTAATTTTGAAAAGAATTTGGACAATTTTAACATGGATGCAGATGCAGATGATAATTGCTCCCCTCCAGCCGAAAAATCTCTTTTCAAATCAGCTACTCACCAGTCAAAGTTAGAAAGTGTCGACTCAAATCCATTTATACTGGACAAAATGAAAGAAAAAATAGAGTAAAAAATGGAATGAGCAGTATTATCTTTAAAAAACAAGCCAAGTTCATTTTGCATAATATTGTATATATTTTTGCTCTACCTTATGGTTAATTTATAGCTTTCAATGAAATTACTTTCTCTTCAATTTCTCATTTTCAACAGTTAAAACACTTTTTTTTTAAAATACTCAACATATTTCACGCTAATAAAAACAAAATCTATACAAAACTTGTGCATCGCACGAGGCGGAGACTAGTGGTATTGGAATGAAAGCAAAGATTTTTCAAAGACCCTTTAAAGAAAGCAATAATTCTGCACGTTCAGAATTATTCCAACATAAGAAAAACAGGATACTCGGGGTGGGGCCCATATGAGTTTTATATTGGAAAAAAACATACCATCCACCTTTTGTATGTGTATGTTTTTTGAATTTCTATAGAGATTCTGTTCAATAATCTCCATACCCATAGCAACACTCGAAAGAAAAAAAGTCGATTAAGCGATGAGACATGACATCAATCTATTCAGGATCAAAATTCAACTGTGTGCGTATGTGAGAGAGATAGAAAGATACAAATTTAGTGAGAGAAAAATTAGGGTTTTTGGTGAATTTTGCAAGGTTGAAATGAAAGCAAAATGAAGAGACGCGGGGGAGGGAGAGGGGGAGGAGGGGAATTTTTGAACTCTGGAGAGTTGTATTGTGGAGAAACTTGTTCTGAAGAGAATTGAGAAAATTCAAAATTGAGGATTTATTCAAACTTGATTATGTAAGAGCTATTTTGATTTGCTATCAGGTCAGTATCTGTTGCAGCGTGTCTAGGTGTCAAGGATCGCAGTTTTACTTAGCCCCTTGACACTATCGCAACCGCAGTTTGCCCAATTTCGACCGCACATTGTAAATATTACTTCAAGTTTGAGTTGTAATTTTCTTTTCATTGTAATAGTTATTTCAATTGTAAAATAACTCTGATATTAGTAAACGTTTAGTATGATTCCTCGTCTTTTAAACGTCTACTCCTATCACTTAGTTATTTGTTCTGAATGCTATTATAGGGGGTATTAGTCATTCAAAAATCTTTCAAACTCACTGGTGTCTGCCCCCTGCACCAGCAATTGTAATTTTCTGCTTTCGTCAATTGTAATGTTCAGTTTTCATCAATCAATGTTCAATTTACTTTCAATGTATTCAAATTCTCTATTGTAAGCTTTCTACAAAATTGTAATCAGATTTTCTTTCGTCCTGATGCGATCGAGAAAATGCGGAAGGTAGTTTAGTGGAGCAAACTATTGCCGCATGGTGTCCTTTTCTGTGCCAAGAAAAAATGCCCCCCGTGAAAGTTGGTATCAGAGCTGCGGCTCACAACACTCGATAAGAAAGTTATGGATCCAATTACATCCCACACCACTGAAGTGGAAGAGCCTCAAAAGAAGAGTATTACTAAACAGTGCGTGGATGCGCTTGATGAGACAACTACTAGGTTGTGCTATACCTTGGACAGTCTCGAGGAAAAAGTCGAGATAGCCGAATCCGAGATTTGTGGATTACACATCCAATTGGATGAAAGCCAAAGGGCTTGCGCAGCAATGACTAAAGCTGCTACAATCATTCTTGATCTGTAGGATGAAATGGAATCGTTGATAACTCAATTGCGGGTACTCCAATGTGAGGGGGGCAATGGGCAAGCTCCCATACCTGAGTATGCTCCTAGACTCAGAATTCCTGAACCATGTACCTACGGAGGGGCACGTGATGCAAAAGAAGTCGAAAACTTCTTAGCTGACATGGAACAGTACTTTCTCACAGCTTCGATCGAAGACGAAGCTAGAAAGGTAATCACAGCTACCATGTATCTGGGTGGAGATGCAAAATAATGGTAGCGAACCAAATATGCTGACATTCGGGCCAACGGGGTTCAAATAAATTCTTGGGATCTCCTCAAGGAAGCGATCAGATCGCAATTTTTCTCGGGAAATGTCGAGTATCAGGCTCGACGGGCACTTCAAGACCTGAAACACACAAGCTCTATCAGGGAGTATGTGAAATCCTTTTCAGGGCATATGCTGAATATTCGAGATATGTCGAAAAATGATAAGTTCTTCACCTTTATGGAAGGGTTGAAACCGTGGACACGCACAGAATTGCAAAGACAGAAAGTTACTGATTTGAGTACAGCCATGGGAGCCGCCGAATGCTTGAGCTACTAGCAAACAGAATCTAGAAAAGATCGACCTTCGGGGAGTAATCAAGCAATTGGAGGTGGTAACAGACCTTATAGACCCAGCTCGAACCCAAATGGGAGAGAGCGTTACTCTCAGAATAAAGAAGAAGCCTATTAAAGCACTCGTGGCTTTCAGGGAAATTATCATAATAGCCGTCAAGGAAATTTTAACGGTAGCAAGAGTAACAACTGAAACAAAGGAAAAGCAACGGAGGGCTGAACTGATGCCACTCCCAAATTGAAGTGCTTTTTATGCGAAGGACCTCATCGGGTGTCGGAGTGTCCTCAGAAGTGGATGGTAAATGCATATTGTCAGCTGCAAGTGGATGGTCAAGTTCAAAGTAAGAGGCCCCGTAGGCTAATTGTCATAGTGAGACTGACTCCGAAGAGGATGAGGACGTAGTTGGGGCATTTTCACATCGGTGCAACATACTGTCACATCGGGTTGCTGAAAAGGATGATGTCCCATTGAAAGAGGCAAAGATGGAAGAAGCGAAGGCTCATATTTGTAGGACCAAAGGCTTCATTTACACTGATGTAAAAATCAATGAGAAGCCAATCAGGGCTACGGTGGATACTGGTGCTACCCACAACTACCTTGCATGTACCGAAGTAGAGCGGCTCAGACTTGTTCTAGAAAAGGGTAGTGGAAAGTCAAAGTAATCAACTTCGCTGCTCAACCAATAGCTGGAGTAGCAAAATCAATGTTGATCAAAGCAGGTCCTTTCGAGGGAAGGACAAATTTATCTGCAGTTCAGATGGATGATTTCAAGCTAATTCTGGGATTGGAATTTCTTCAGGATACTAAGACAGCAGTGTTGTCATATTCCGATTTGTTAATGATGATAGGTAATAAGCCGTGTGTCATCCCTCACAGGTTGGGAGGATGGGCAAGAAGAGCATCTCAGCCATGCAATTTAGTAAGGGTTTTAAGAGAAATGAACATTCTTTTTTTTGTACCCTTCGATTAGAGGAGATTGAAAAAGCGAATGGTCCAATTCCAAAACCCGTTAAAAGGTTTATTCAAGAATTTGAGGACATCATGCCGGACGAATCACCAAAGAAATTACCACCAAGAAGGACGATTGATCATGAGATTAAACTTATTCCAGGCGCCAAACCTCCTGCAAGGGCACCATACCATATATCTCAGCCTGAGCTTGAAGAGCTTAGGAAGCAATTGGGAGAAATGTTGGAGAGTGGAATCATTGTGCCGCGAAGTCGCCATATGGAGCTCCTGTATTGTTTCAAAAAAGGCCGATGGTTCTCTTAGAATGTGCTGTGACTATCGAGCCTTGAACAAGATTACTGTAAAGAATAGCTATCCTATCCCACTGGCTGTAGATTGCTTCGATCGACTGAGTCGGGCAAAATAGTACACAAAAATTGATCTTAGGTCCGGATACTGGCAAGTTCCGATCAAGGAGGAAGATGAAACAGAGACTACGGTGGTAACCAGATATAGAGTCTTTGAATTTAAAGTGATGCCTTTTGGTTTGACAAACGCTCCAGTAACATTTGTACTATGCTGAATCAGGTACTTCATGGGTTCTTAGATGATTTTGTTGTGGTGTACTTGGACGACATAGTAATCTACAGCGAGATATTGAAGGAACATGTCCAACATGTGAGGCAAGTTTTTAATCGGCTACGGGAGAATAAACTCTACGCCAAGCCGTCTAAATACTCATTTGCTCAGACATCTATCAGTTTCTTGAGTCACATCATTGAATAAGGTAAAATCCGCATGGATTCGAAGAAGTTAAAGTCATCAAAGATTGGCAACCACCAAAAATTGTACATGATGTACATTCGTTTCTTGGTTATGCAATTACTATTGAAGATTTGTGAAAGGCTACTTAGAAATTGTACTGCCACTTACCGAATTGACAAAGAAGTATAAGGATTGAGATTGGTCATCCCAATGCCAAACTGCGTTTAAAAGGTTGAAGAAGTCCATGTGGACGAACCTGATTTTAGCCTTATCGAATATGATTAAACCATTTGAAGTTCATACAGATACTTTAGATTTTGCACTTAGTGGAGTCCTCATGCAAGAAGGACATCCGGTAGCATATGAGAGCCGGAAGTTAAACCAAACAGAACGTCGTTACTCGACACATGAAAAGGAATTGTTGGCATTGGTTCATTGTCTCAGAGGATGGCATCACTATTTGTTTTTATCTCCATTTATTGTGAAGACAGATAACACTGCAGTTAGTCACTTCATGTCCTAACCAAAACTATCGAGCAAGTAGGCTCGTTGGCAGAAATTTCTTTCAGAGTTCAATTTTATGTTAGAGTATCATCCCTAATCCAGTAATCATGTTGCTGATACTCTTAGTCGATGGGCCGATTTGGCTACCATTTACTCCGTAGCTGCTCTTTCAGGGAGTGTCGTCTCTACGAACACTAGAGACCAAATTCAAGCACTTATGTCGGCTACTTAATATTTGGTCGACCTCATCAAGCAAGGTAAAATTTGACAGTTCTGGCGCAATGGAGAACTAGTGAAGACAAAGGGAGACTGCCTATATATTCCTAAGGGCGGAGATTTGAGGAAATCACTAATTATAGAATGCCATGACACGATTTGGGTAGGGCATCCCGGAGAGAAACGTACTTGTGACTACTGCAACGTGCATACTACTAACTTCAAATGCGAGATGACATTGCAACCTATGTAAAAACTTGTCTTATTTGTCAACAAGATAAGGCAGATCATCAGAAAAAGGCGGGCTTGCTGGAGCCCCTTTCCGTCCCAATCCGGTCATTTGAAAGTGTATCGATGGACTACATTATTGGGTTACCAAAAGTTGAGGATTTTGGCACTACCATTGTCGTGGTGGACCGTCTATCAAAATATGTAACTTTCATTGCAGCGCCTAAGTATATATCCGCGGAAGAGACATCTCAACTCTTCTTCAAACATATTGTCAAATACTGGGGACTACCTAAGGACATTGTTAGTGATCGAGATCCTCGTTTCACCGGCATATTTTGGACTGAGTTGTTCAAACTTATTGGTTCAACTTTGAGCATGACTTCTAGTTTTCACCCACAATCTAACGGACAGACGGAGCGCTTCAATTCTTTGCTAGAAGAATATATTCGACACTTTATCTCTACTTCGTAGAAAAACTGGGTAAAACTTTTGGATGCGGCTCATATTTGCTTCAATGCCCAAAAGAGCTCTTCCACCAATAAGAGTCCTTTTGAGATTATTACTGGCCAGCAACCACTATTCCTTCATACAGTGGATATCGAACGAAGTACCAATTCCCCTCAAGAAAAGAACTTTTCTCAAGAGTAGAAACGAAATATTGAAATTGCTTTTAGTTATCTTGAGAAAGCTCAAAAAGGGTATAAAAAGACTGCAGATCTAAAGCGCCGTTTCATTGAATTCAATGTTGGAGATCTGGTGATGGTCAAGCTTCCCTACAGAAATGTTTACAAACCAACAAGAAAGAAGGACTCAAGATGGACGTCAAAATACATTGGACCATTACCCATCGTGAAGAGGATTGGAAGAGTTGCATACAGAGTTGAACTCCCTTCATGGTGTAAAATCCACAAGGTCCTTCATGTTAGTGTATTGAAGTCATTCTTTGCGGATAAGGAGGACGCATCTAGAAACGAGCCAAAGCGACCTGTGTTTGAACTGAAGAAAGTTGGAAAGAAAGTTGCTGAAGCTATTCTTGACCACCAAATCACTCGAGCTTCTAGAAAAGATCATCAGGAGTACTTGGTCAAATGGATTGGATGCAACAGCGAGGAGAATACTTGGGAAAGAGAAAAAGATCTCGGACCCTTCAAACCATTAATTGAAGCATATCATGCATTGATGGCACCGAGGACGTCGCCAAAACAAATGGGGGAGAATGTCAAGGACCGCAACTTTACTTAGTCCCTTGACACTATCGCAGCCGCAGTTTGCCCAACTTCGACCACACAATGTAAATATTACGTCAAATTTGAGTTGTAATTTTCTTTTCATTGTAATAGTTATTTCAGTAGTAAAATAGCTCTGATATTAATAAACGTTTAGTATGATTCCTCGTCTTTTAAACGTCTACTCCTGTCACTTAGGTTTTTTTTCGAATGCTATTATAGGGGGTATTAGTCATTCAAAAATCTTTCAAACTCACTGGTGTCCGCCCCTTACACCAACAATTGTAATTTTCTGCTTTCGTCAATTGTAATGTTCAATTTTCATCAATCAATGTTCAATTTACTTTCAATGCATTCAAATTCTCTATTGTAAGTTTTCTACAAAATTGTAATCAAATTTTCTGTCGTCCCGACGCGATCGAGAAAAGGTGGAAGGTATTCTAGCGGAGCAGACTACTGCCGCATGGTGTCCCTTTCTGTGCCAAGAAGAAAGGTACCCCGTGAAACTAGGGATTGTAAATTAGATTAGGGAGTTTTCAAATATTCGATGAATGACTCTCAAGCTCCATAGTCTTTTCAGATCGATCCATCTAATCTAGTATACGTTGTTTAGTCATCTTAGAAAATTAGTTCAAAACAAAGTTAATATCAATAAAATCATAGGTCTAGCGTGCTCCTCAATTTGACATGAGTCAAGCTAAGCTCGTGCAACAAGGGATTAGACCAGCATCACGGGAGATTTCTTCATGTGGAATCTTGTGATTGCTTTAAGATCGGTTGAACCAATCGACATTACATTTTTAGAATCTGTAGTGTGACCATCCAAAATAACGAACAAACAAAAATTGATAAGAGTGGGATGTATATTCTTCTGTAATGGTTTGAGGTAAGCAAAAAAAGAAAAATGCTATATGGTTGATATTTAAATAGAAAGTTTATAAGTTTAATATTGTCTTTCATTTTCATATCTTCTTAATTCTTTATTTATCCTCAAAGTATATAAAATCTAAATTTCAATGAATATATTGTTTAATTGTGCTTCGTGAATGTTGGTTGTTCATGCACTGCACATTTGCCTAAAGTCTCAAATGACCTCACATTTTGAATGCAAGATCCATTAGAATTGATCTACATTTTTTTTTTTTTTTTTTATCTTGAATCAACATTTCTAGAGAAAATAATAAAAACCAAATGGTCGGGCCAGCTTTTCGGAAGCGAGGTCCATGTATCGGGCTAGCCCTACTAGTGTGCATTAGGCCCTGTAATTATTGGGTTGTGTCAGCTTGTAGGCCCTCTATATATTCATTTTTCTTTCTTTTTTTGGTTTTTCCAAAAAAAATATTTGTAAAAACTTTAATAACAAAATTGTTAAATCTTCTCTTTATGAACTTAAGTCTGGCTACGATTGGATGTAATCCGTTTGATGTATATTTTGTGGGGGGAAAAAGGATTTTTTAAAAATGTGTGGTTAAATACCCTAATAAGTGTGGTTTTGATGCAAGCATTGATCGGAGGGTTCCTTTCTGTGAAGAATTAATGGAAGCCCGAGCATAGAGTTGATTTCATTGCAAGTATTGTTCTCCTATGCAAACTTGAAAAGCATGGTGTTCGATTAAAAATAGACATTTAATGTACGGAAGATTTAGCTATTCATTACGTGGTAGGAATCGGAGATGGATAAGAGGCTACTTGGAGTGCAATCAGAAATAGTGGAAATTACACCTAATTTTTAACTTCTAAATTCAAAAATAAAGTTTCAATTTTTTGGTCCAAAAATCAGGTGATAATTCATCTTTTAAATATTAATAATAATCTTATAAAATTAAATTAATCCATACGCCCACCCCAAACCCCCATTCATCCAACCCTGTTTCATTATCAAATCCTAAATCATCCCCCTCCCTTGCCTCCCTGTCTCTATTTTTTCTCTCTTTACTATTCTCTCGACCCCACTCTCTCTATTATGGCATCACCTCTAGCAACACCACTGCGTTGGGAGGTGGCAATGCTTGCAGTGTTGCTTGTTGGAGTTTGTTGGTGTCTTTTCTGATTCAATTTGCTGTGGGTGGTTTTCTTATAAGATTTTTTGTTTAACCGGAGTTTTAAGGTGGTTGTTGGTGTTTTACAAATGGTAATGGCGGTGGTGGTGAGGCGATGTGGAGTTTGATTGATACTGATGGTGGAGCGATGTTGGTTGGGTAGGATTTTCGTTGATTTTGACTTATAAATTGGTTAATTTATGATCAATGAATAATATGTGAACCAAAAATGTGAGATAACGACTAAATTTGTAATCATAATTCACAAATTGTAAAGTTGTAACCAATTATTTTAATAATTTGATATCGAGAATAATTTATGACTGATTAATTTGATAATCCGTGCTCTTAAAATAAGTTGTAACTTATAAAATTTGTGATTTGTGATAAAAAATTATATATATATGACATGATCTATTAATTTAATAATTTGTGTTGCCTATAAATTTTGTGATTTGTGATATAGAAATAATGTATGACCAATTAATTTGACAATTTGTGATTAATAAGAAAGTCGTGACTTATGAAATTTGTGATTTATTATTGTGACTGGTAAGTAATGGTGATCATAAATTGAATAGTACGTGACATTAATATATTTAATTATCAATCTTAATTAATAAGATTTAATTATGAACTTATTATTGAAATTTTAAAACATGTTAGTTAATTTTGAAATTATATCTTCTAATCACCTTAAACCCCTATTTGATTCCCATTTTTGGGATAAAATGAATTATGGAATAATGATTTTTTGGAGAATGTGTGGTTAAAAAGTAAGGAATTTTTTTTTTGAAATTCGTGTGTTATTATTTTATAGAAAAATATGTGATTGAAAATGAGTTTTGAAAAAATGCATTCTTGAAAAAATGTGTATTGTTCACTTGGAAATATACCATTTTTGGGTTCTGGGCCTCTATTTTAAGATCCATTACTTGGGCTAAAACTTGTTCTAAGATGCATATTTAGGTCCCGTTTGATACTTATTTTTTTCAAAATGAATTTTTCTCTCTCTTATTTTCAAACACACATTTTTCATTAAAATAATATTACATGTAAATCAAATTTTTTTTTTATTTTTCAACCGCATAGTTCTCATTAATTTACTATTCCAAAATATATTTTTACATAAAAATAACTCCAAAACACTCTCTTAGTAGAGCTTTAACTGCTTATAAACGGATCAAATATCATTTTAATCAGAAGATTCACAAATTTTATCTAAAAGTTTGTAATGACCATTCTTTGAGACCCACCATCTAAAAATAAGTACTTACAAACTGTTTATCTTACTTATAATTTATTAGTGAATTTTTGAGTTTTTTGACGAGGCATGCACTTATATTCTTGATGAGTGATGTGAGAAATAATTTTTACACACTTTTAGTCTAGCATCGATTTATAGTCCTTATTAATTTTTCATCAAAATTTTTCAAAATTTATTAAAAATATAATTTTTATCGTTACACCTAATTTATTCTTATTCACACATTTCGAGATCTGTCACTTATTTCTAACATTTTCTTGAACGTGCTTTAGGGGCTGTTTGGGCCCGATTTTTTCACCGTTATTTTACTATTCCAGCCGTCATATTTGACTTCTTCTTTTACAGGTGGACCCCACTTTTTTCATAACGGTCAAAAAATCAATTCTCAAAATCACTCCCAAACAGACTCTTAATAATACTTATAAAATAAGAAAAAAAAGAAAAATTATTTTTAAAATAGATATCTTACTTCCAACTCGAAAATAATTTTAAACTTTATAAATTGAGAATTGAAATTTCGAAGAAGGTAGGCATATTCCAGGATTCCGCGTGTTACTTTTCTGGTGTGGTGGGCGTCCAACCAATAAAGACTAATTTTAAGTGCCTAATCCGAATTGGAATTGAATCCGGAAATTCGAATTTTAGAACTCCAAACCCTTCTCAAATTCGACAACTTGTCTTTATCTGTCGCGTGGAAGAGCCTTAAAGTACTCTATAGACACATAATTTTTCCGCTCGAATCCCCTCTTCATTTGGAGGTATAATTGTTATTTTTGCTGATAGAATTAAGGGATTTGAGGAATAATTTAGAAAGATGTTTAATGGAACGATGGATCCGGAGTTAATGAGAATGGCTCAGGAGCAGATGAGTCGCATGTCACCCGCTGATCTGGCTAGGATTCAACAACAGGTACTTATTTTTATTCTGGGTTCGAAAAATTTTATTTTTATTATTTTCATTCGTAATTTTTTTGTAATGTATTGGTGATTTTGGAATTTGTGAAAAATCGTTTGCGATTTATGCTAGGTTCCGAATTTGTTGGTTTCAGATTTTGGAATTTATGAACGCTCTTAGTTGGTGATTTGATTGTTGATTATGCTTGATTCTCTTATTGATTATTTATTTTCTATTGGTATTTTCCTTGTGGGTTCTATTGTTAATTTTGGTATAGATTGGATCGCTGGATTTCAGTGCTCCATAAACAACTAATTGATTGATAGGATTTCTTGCAATTGGTGAGGCCGCCAATGGTGAAAGTGTTGGACTTTTTAGGATCTCTTGTCAGCTTGTTATGTGTTTAAGAATAATAGACGACTTGATGTATTTTTGTCTGGCATCGTGTCATTGTCATGTATGTCTGCCTCTGTCCATCCTTTTTTTTCATCAATAAAATTGCCAATGTTCATCAAAATAGTCAAGAATCGTTGTGTGAACTGGTATTTAACTATCCAGTGGACTCAAAAATGTCAGTAGCCTGGTTTTACGGCGGCTCCAAAATACTACAAAAGGTTAAATTCGTGCATTTGAAATAGCTACACTAGGCTAGTTGTACAAGTTAGTTGTATATAGGCAAGCAGTGGTTTAGTTTCTAGCTTAGATGTTCTATACTTGGTCAAATAAGAGGGATTTTAATTCAAATTTTCTGTTATTTTTTAGTTCACTTCTCACTGATGGCTGTCATTAATTGTTGCAATGCAGATGATGTCCAATCCGGATCTAATGAGAATGGCTACTGAAAGCATGAAAAGCTTGAGGCCAGAAGATTTGAAGCAAGCTGCAGAACAGTTTAAGCATACCCGTCCAGAGGAGATGGCGGAGATTAGTGAGAAGATGGCCAAAGCATCACCTGATGATATAGCTTCCATGCGTGTGCGGATGGATGCTCAGGTTTCTTATGAGATAAATGCAGCCGAGATGCTGAAGAATCAGGTAACTTATCAGTGATACACACACACTCTTCTAGATTTCATATGTACCAAAGCTTCATCTCTACCCTTTTCATTTTAACTTTGTGTACTATAATTTTTCTGTTCAAGCTAACAATTAAAGAGAAAATTCCACCTTGATCTAACCACTTATGTTATTGCAGGGGAATGAACTTCACAGTCAGGGCAGGTACAAAGAGGCCCTGCACAAATATTTGCATGTAAGTGTTGCATTTTTGTTTTGTTCTATTTTGTTGTACTTGTAGGTTTTTTTTGGCTGTGAAGTTTTATCTTGTGCAAATCTCTTTTGTTTCTTGATCAATATTAGGCTAAGAAAAACCTGAAAGATATTCCTATCTCAAAAGGCAGGAGTCTCCTGTTGGCGTGCTCTCTTAATATGATGTCATGTTACTTGAAAACCAGGCAGTATGACGAGTGTATCAGGGAAGGCACAGAGGTATGCATATCATATTTCTTTTAGTTTGTTATCTTACATCTAAAATTGGTCAAATCATTGCATGTCAATTCAATTTTTTTGAATTTGGTCGTAGCAACTCTTCTCCTTGCTGCTATCGGCTTTGTAGGGTGCTTTGAACGTGCAATAATTCATAGTAAAAATTTTACGAAAGTGATGAGGCACAAGTTTCTTTATAAAAATTGGTAATGCTGCAGGAGACAAGATTTTCTAGGACTAGGTTGAAGAAGTACTAAATTTAAAATATATGTTTATTCNNNATGCTCTGATATATAGCGATTGTTTGAGCCTCATTTTTGGCTAAGAATGCATTTTGGAATGGTAAATTGATGGAGAATGTATGATAAAAAAATAAAGAAAAGTTTTGGGTTTGCATGTAATATTATTTTGTTGAAAAATGTGAGGTCGTAAAGAAGAAAGAGAAAAATGTATTTTGGAAATAATGAGGATCAAACAAGGGCATATTGTGAATTTCTTGTCTGCATTTGATGCATAACCATGGCTATCAATATTCAATACTGAATAAAACTGAAACTGATTAACTTTGGATATTCAGGTTTTAGGATATGAAGCAAAAAATGTCAAAGCCCTTTACCGAAGGGGTCAAGCATATAAAGAATTGAGGCAATTTGAAGTAAGTATCTGCTTATTTATTTCATGTTTTACCATGGTTGCCAATTTTGTTTCTTTTGCTTTCAAATGCTATCTGTCCATCTTTTATATTTTCTTTGCTCATCATACTGACTTCGTATATATGCCAGGATGCAGTGTCTGACTTGAGTAAAGCTCACGAAGTTTCTCCTGAGGACGAAACTATTGCAGATGTCTTAAGGTACTGAAGTTTCACTTGGTATTTTTCATGCTATATATATGCTATTTGTGTGACTGGAAACTGGTCTTCTCTTCCTTCTATTTTTCTTCCCATTGTTTTAATTGTGGAATGTGTTTGGTCTTTGTTTTTTCCCGTCAAATTTTCTAGACTTGCTATCAAACATAAGGCACAAGTTATTTATTCTGTGACAGGGAGGTGAAGGAAAGATTGAGCAAACAAGGCAGTGAGCGTCCTTCAAGAAGTGCGCTGTTTTACATTCTTTCTATTAATTCTATTTTTTATGTTCATTAGAAATGCTGGAATTTCATATACTTTATATATATTTTTGTATATGCAGCTGCACCCTGCCAATTTCTTTCAATCTAATTTGAGTTATTTCTGTTCTTTTCATGTATAGGATTGGTTATTGAAGAAATAAGTGAAGACGAAACTGTTTCTTGCAACAACCATGAAAGTTCACCGTCAGAAATTTATGAACCACCACAAGAAACCAGTCAATGCTCTACGAGTCCAACTGAGAACCTTAGGGGTCCTTTATCTACGAATCCCGAGCATTTGGAGGCACTAAAAGATGATCCTGAATCCGTCAGGTTGGTTCTTATGTTCTCACTCCTGACTTTTCCATAGACATAACATATATGTTCTCTCCATTTCTGAAAAGCGTTGGAGAATAAAATCCAAATTATAAGGGTTGTATATCTTTCAATGTTATGGATTTGTTAGGATGTATTTTATTACCTGTAATGGCCAGCTTGGAAACTTAGTAGATGTCCACGTAATTGTGCAGAAAGCCTTTTAGGCATGTTAATCTGCATCTCTAGCAAATAAATATTCACATTGATCTGTTCTAAGATAATTCATCAATGTTGATACTTAATTCATGGTATGTGTTGTTTTCTATTATTCAATTTTCTTCTTTCATAGAAGGGTGCTAATTTAGGTGACTTTGTTCGTAGCATATGTAATACGAAAGCTGTTGTACGTCATACATGATTTGTGTGATCATACTGTTAACAATTTAAATCTCGTGCTTTGTTTGAACTTGTGATCTCTGCCTTGTGTGTACTTACTTGGCCTCTTTGTTATTCTTATTCCTCGTCCGATTTCTTAACCAATTATATGCCATATTCTACTTAGTCCTACATGAGCATACGGTTACACACTGCAGTTAAGCCTCAAGACTAAGTGTATTTTTCTTCACTTTCCATGCAGATCCTTCCAAAACTTTATTTCTCAAACTGATCCTGAAACCTTATCTGCCATTAATGGCGGAAGAGTTGACGGCATGTCTCCTGATATGGTAAAGACTGCTTCGAATATTATTGGCAAGATGTCCCCTGAAGAACTTCAAAAAATGTTTCAGATGGCTTCCTCCTTCCAAGTGAAAAACCCAATATCCAGCCCCGGATCGGTACCACTGGACATGACACCTGACATGCTTAAGACCGCAAGTGAAATGATGGGTAAGATGCCACCAGAAGAACTTCAAAAAATGTTTGAAATGGCCTCCTTTTTGAAGGGTAAAGAGGCGGGATCATCAACAGCATCTTTACGTTCTAGTTCTGGCTCAGTTCCACCGGATGTGACGCCTGACATGCTGAAGATGGCAACTGGTATGATGGGTAAGATGTCAGCAGAGGAACGTCAAAAAATGTTTGAAATTGCATCATCTTTGAGAGGGACAGATACGGCATCAACATTAGATTTTCATCCTAATGGATTCACGTCAGATGATGATTCTAAAGCTAAAGAAGATTTCAGAGCAAATGGTGATCATGTTGGTGAAAGTAGTTTTTCTCAGAGTTTGCATTCAAGAAGTGTGCCTCCATCAAGCTTGTCAAGTTCAAGTACTAACCTGCAGGAACAAATGAGAAACCAAATGAAAGATCCAGCTATGCGACAGGTTTTTTGCTTAGAACTCTCGTTACATATTATTTTCTGTATTTTGTTATTGATTTTGTTCTTTATCAAGTTTTACTAGATTGCTTGCTTCGTTGGTTCTTTTATCTGTCAGTGTTTAAAGAAGTTACAAAGTAAAGAATTATCAGTTATATTCTATTTGGTATATGATTTCTAAGGAGATCAGGCGGTATTTGAGAAGCATGAATACCACTTTATTGGGCTCTAATATGGTGTATATACATGTCATCTTCGTCTGTTAATTCCTCTATCCATTTTCATATAGTTTTCAGTCAATCCAATTTTGGAGAAACCTACAGTAAACTTGAATACAGGATTTGTTTTCATATAACCTTGGGAAATGATATTGACATCTATGAAGAATGAAAGACGCGACAATCTTATATCTTCTCATTCTTAATTGACTAAAGCCAACGGAGGTTCGATTTTCTTACCATAGGACAACTAGTGCGGTCCAATTATGTAATGTTGATGTTGCTGTTTATTGTCTTGTTAAAAATTATGGTGTGTAAAATGAAACGATTATGATATATTTGAGATAGATCATAAGTCGAAATGAAATTTGGACTTCAGCTTTCGAGATAAATTCTTTTCTTACATTAGCACTTGTATGACATTCTGTTTCTGAATTGGCAGATGTTCACGTCCATGGTTAAAAATATGAGCCCAGAAATGATGGCAAACATGAGCGAACAATTTGGTTTCAAGCTTTCGCAGGAGGATGCAGAAAAAGCTCAACAAGCCATGTCATCTCTGTCACCCGATGCCTTGGATACAATGGTACAAACTTTGATTAAATAAAAAATAGAACTTATTTATTTTCCTCTCATCATTAAAGGAATTATTCATATTAAAGCTTATTTACTTATAAGTAAACTTTTTTAAGCATTGCCCAACATGATCGCAGTATGTTTATATGCTCTCCCCCCATTTCTTGGTGGTCCTCCATCTACTGCTCCGTATTAGATTTATTATTGAAAAAAAATCTTCGTTCAATAATGTGAAATTAATATTAGATAATGCAATGAAGAAAACTCTCTCGTTTGCTCTCATTCTGGCTAAAATTGTTGCAGATGAAATGGGCGGATAGAATTCAACGTGGTGTAGAAGGAGCTCGGAAGACAAAAAATTGGCTTCTGGGAAGATCCGGGATGATTTTGGCAGTAGTTATGCTCCTTTTCGCATTCATCCTTCACTGGTTTGGCTTCATCGGTAAGTAGATGGGGCCCTTTCTGTTTGACACAGTGACATTATTAAGCTGATCCCAGGCACAAGGATTCTTGTCTAAATACGTTTGCTCAAAAGAAAAGTTAAGAGAAAGAGGTTGCAGGTTAAAAGGTCATTGAACTAGATGGGGAATTTAGAGGTATAACCAGCAACTGTTCTTCTTTATTAGCATTTGCTTTAGTCAAGCGTTTTTGTTTTAACCGATATAATTGTATGTTCATTGTGATTGTTTATTTTATCGCGAAAGTAATCTTGCAAGAGAGAAGAACTTGCTCTACTCACAAGTCATATCATTAGGTAATAATGCATTTTTAAGATGTTGTATCATAGATTTTGACTCTGATGAATCCTCAACGGATATTCGTATTTTTGAATTGTGACTAAAGATTTGTTTAATCAAGACGTTGCTTTATAATTTAATCATTTCTAGGGTAACATACTCCACACACATTTGGTAAGTTTCACAACTATTATGTACTTATTGTTTGCTCGTTTGTGAGATCCATAGTTCAATAGTTAATCACTTAAATTTTAATTCAGTCACTTTCTAAACATTCACTTAAGTTAGTTGTTATCCATAGTATTTTACCAGCTGAGAAAGAATAGTATTTTGCTAATTTTACGCTGTGAAAATTAGCGGGTATATATCACACGATGAATAAAAATATGTAAAACTGAATATGCGAAAGGGAAGAAAGGTTGAAAAGCTCGATTTTAAAGCTGGAGTTGAATTTTGTGGAGGCACTAAAGGTTAAGAAATAATTATGCACAAAAAAAAAAATAATAATAATAAAAATAAATGAATAATGATTTGAATGTTGAGATTCAAACCTGGTCTCGAGGGCAAAAATACACAGCAACTTCAACTGCGGAAGCACAGTGGCATTGATAACATTAAGCCCTGTTTGGTTTTGATTTTTCATTCCAAAAAATTAATTTTTTGATCTTTAATTCCTTGAGTCAGCCTTTATTCTTGAATTCTTCATTTACAAGTAAGACTCATTTTTCTTTTTAACGGTCAAAAATTGATTCTCATAAGCACTATTAAATAGGTCCTAAAGTGAAGTTTTAATATCTATAATCGTTTTTGTTTTAATTTTTTATCAATTTTTTTTTTTATTAAAATAGCCCATAATTCCTAGGCCTTCTCCTTCCGTCAGCGCCTATGTGATATACCGTTCCTGTTTGTTTCTCGTTCTTTAAAAAATTATATTTTTCCAAATTTATTTTTAACTTCACATTCATCAAATGAAATAATTTTTACATATAAATTTACATCTTTTTCCTAATTTTCATCGCACAGTCTTTAAAATCACTATGTAATATTTGTACTGGACAGTGGCTGAGACACATGATGGGCAGATCAACCGGCGTCAAGTTTAAAACCTTTTAAACTGATTCTGGATTTACGTAGAAATATAATAATATAAAATATTCCTCCTACATTTTTATCTTCCTAACCGTAAAATCTTGACTCCACAATCCACATTGTAAATAAAATGTGTTTCTTACTTAGTTATCCATCTATCATAACCAAAAGAGGAAATTTATTTAACAATAGAAGAAGAGTTGGATCAGTAGTTATTCACTTCCACTTATTACAAATCCAATCGACAGTCGGATATTGTTAAAATAACTTTGCTTTACTTGATTCGAAAATAGTTAAAATACTTAATTTGCATTCTTCTATTCTTTTCTGACGTGAATTGGAAAAGGGAAATACCAATCGACAATGGTTAACCAACTGAAACTAGGAAAATTAATACTTAATTTTCACTTATTAATAACATTGTAGACATAATAGTTGGATAATACCAACTCAAGTTGGGTCATCTACAGAGGTGTGGCAAATGGGACGAACTGCTTGTGAACTTGTGGGCTCTGTTCGACCTCATTTTGCGAGGAATCATGGATTGAAATGAACTTTTTTTTTTTTTTCACAAGTAGAGCAAGCTCGGATCATGAGATTTATAAGCCGGCTTGTTTGGGCTTGTGGATCGACTCATTTTTTGCTTATTTTATTAATTTCTTTTAATTTTTACTTATTATTAAACTTAGTGTTAAAAAAAAGAATTAGTTCGTGGATGGCTCGATTTGACTCGTGAAGCCCATTATCACACCTAGAGAGTAAACACACGCAATTTATGTAGTGGAAATTACACCAATCCATGGTTTTTAAATTCTCAATTTAAAAACTAGATTTGATTTTTTTTTCTCAAAAATTAGATAGTTTAAATTTCTTGATATTATAAAATTAATTTAATTTATCTCAACATCCACACCTACAGCCACAGCCACACCCAACCCCAACCCCCACAGAACCCTAATTCATTTTTTACTGTTTCATTTTTCGCCCCACACCCCACTAGCCAGCACCGACGATCATCGCAAGCGGCGATGGGCGCATCACCGATGATAGGTGTGCGTGGCGATGTGGTGCGATCTATTTCTCTGTTATCATGACAAGCGCATATGTGGTGCTTGGCAACAGGCGTAGCAATGCAATCTTCGCAGGTGACGTTGCTCGCCATTTGCAGTGTAGTCGTGTGCAAGCAGTGTTGCTGATGGTGTTGGTGGTGCACAGGTGGTGCTGGAAAAGTCAAGTCTATTTTAATTGCTATTGCCTTATTATCCTAGTCTTTAGATAAGTAAATAAATTGTATTTATTTTATTTAGGTATGTGGCTTGTTTTTGGCCCAGTCAAATTGAAGTTTGTTTCACATTTACCGAGTCATTAGCATTTTATCAGGAGTAAGTGGTTAGTGGCTGCAGATATCGTTGGTTTTCAGCTCTATAAATAGAGCATGTTACTGTGAATCACTTCATTGATTTCTGAGAGCAATAAAGTTCACTTTCCTGTTCCTACTTTCTTATTTCTAAATTATCAGTGGTATTAGAGCTTGGTTGTGAAAAAAGTGAGAGAGCTGCAATAACAATCTTTCATTTTTTCAGTTGTTCTTCTTTTCTTTCTGCAGTAGCAGTGAATGATGGCTTCAGATAGCTTTTACAACCAGCTATTCCATGTTTTGGTGGGCATTATGATCATTGGAGCATGTTAATGGAGAATATTCTGCGATCTAAGGAGTATTGGCAAGTAGTTTTTGAAGGAATACCAGAAATGGTGGGTGCAGCAACAACAAAAGCACATAAAATAGAAGTGGAAACCCAACGTCTAAAGGATCTCAAGGTTAAGAATTTTTTGTTTCAAGCCATCGAAGGCTCAATCTTGGAAACTATTCTTTGCAAAGATACCTCCAAGCAAATTTGGGATTCTATTAAAAAGAAACACCAGGGATCGACAAGAGCTAAAAGGCAGCAGCTACAAGCTCTTCGATTATAATTTGAAACAACTTGAATGAAGTCAGGAGAATCTATGATGGAGTACTTCTCACGGGTAATGACGATTGCCTATAAGATGCGGATTCATGGTGACAAGACTAAAGATGTTACCATTGTCGAAAAATTACTTCGCTCCATGACTCCAAAATTTAATTTTGTTGTCTACTCAATAGAGGAGTCCAAAGATATTGATCAGCGTTCACTAGATGAACTCCAAAGCTCTTTGCTTATCCATGAACAGAAGATCAATAAGCAGGATAAAGATGAACAAACATTGAAGGCGTCAACAGGTGGTTATGGTTGGCCTTTAAACAAAGCAAATAGAGGAAGAGGTAAAGGATATAAGGATCGCAAAAATCAGCACCAGCAATATAGTAACCAATTTGGTGATTCTCAAGGAAAAGGCAAAGGCTTATTTCATGTTGGCAACCATAGAACAAAGTCAGTAGACAAAGCCAATATAGAGTGTTACAAATGCCACAAGTATGGACATTATCAATCAGAATGTTGAACTAACATGTCTAAAGGCAATGGAGAAAAATCCAATTTTGCAGAAAAGGATGAGGAAACATCTCTGCTAATGGCATGTTATACGAGAGAAGAGACCAACAAGAATTTATGGTACCTGGACACTGATTGCAGCAATCATATGTGTAGGGCTAGGAAAATCTTCTCCACCTTAGATGAATCTTTCAAAGATGATGTAAAGTTCGGAGATAATTCAAGAGTTTTTGTTATGGGAAAAGGACAAGTAATCATCCAAACGAAGGGAAATTCCATTCAAACTATTTCCAATGTCTTATTTATTCCAGAATTGAAGACAAATCTCCTAAGTATCGGGAAACTACAAGAGAAGGGCTACGAGATCTCCATTAAAGATGGAGTTTGCAAAATTCAAGATGCCAAATTGGGGTTGATTGCTCAGGTTAGCATGACAACAAATCACATGTTTCACTATATCTACACAATGTTACTCGGTCATGTTTTTCAGCAAAACTGAAAGATGAAGCTTGGCTATGGCATTTTCGATATGGTCATCAAGCTTTGGAGGTTTAAAAACACTTCAGCAGAAAGATATAGTAGCTAATCTTCCACAGTTTGGATGTCCCTCAGAAGTGTGTGAAGAATGTGTTGTTAATAAACAACACCGAGATCCATTTCCATAAGGAAGGACAAGAAGAGCGAGAAGGCTATTGGAGATTGTGCGCTCCAACATTTACGGGCCAATCAATCTTGCGTCCAATGAAGGTAAACGATATTTGATCACTTTTATCGATGATTTAAGTAGAAAAACTTAGGTGTACTTCCTACAGGAGAAATCTAAAGCTCTTATAGCATTTAAGAGCTATAAGATTATGGTTGAAAAGGAAGCAGAAAACTTAATACAGGTGTTGCACATAGATTGTAGAGGTGAATACAATTCACAAGAGTTGGCTGAATTTTGTGAAAATCATGGCATTAGATGACAACTAACAACAACTTATACCCCACAACAAAATGGGGTGTGCGAGAGAAAAAATTGCACAATCATGAATATGGTGAGAAGTTTGTTGGTAGGAAGTCGAGTTCCAAAGAGTTTCTGGCCTGAAGCAATAAATTGGAGCATCCACATTTTAAACAGAAGCATTGCTCTAGTAGTTCAGAATAAAACACCAGAAGAGGCATGGAGTGGAAGAAGACCAACTGTTGGGCCCTTCAGAATCTTCAGATGTATTGCTTATGCCCACATACCAGATGAGAAGAAGAAAAAGCTAGATAACATGGCGAAAAAGTGCATTTTTCTCGGAGTAAGCAATCAGTCCAAAGCATACAAGTTGTATAATCCAACCACGGAAAAGATTGTAATTAGTCGAGATGTTACATTAGATGAAGAAAGATTTTGGGAGTGGAATAGAGATGGAGTTCAACAACAAATTCCTGCGAATTTTTATGTGGAAGAAGAAACCCAACCTATGGCAAACTCACAACAACCAGTGGATGAACAAGATGAACCAGTACCAGTAACTCAAAGTCCACCTACGGTATCTACAGATTCTAGATCAAAAAGGTTTAGAAAGCGACCTGCATGGATGACCGATTATGAGGTAATGAGTACTGATCATTCTGAGGATCCACTTATACACTTTGCCCTTTTCTCAGATTGTGATCCTGTAGCCTTTATTGATGCTTCCAAACAACTGAAGTGGTGGAAAGCTATGGATTATGAGATTGTAGCCATAGAAAAGAATAACACTTGGGAGCTGATCGATCTTCCAAATGGAGAGAAGACCATTGGTGTCAAATGGGTGTACAAAACAAAGTTAAAAGAGAATGTGAGGTTGACAAGCACAAGGCAAACTTGGTGGCTAAGGGCTACAAGCAGGAGTTTGGTGTCGATTATAAAGAAGTCTTTGCTCCGGTTGCAAGGCATGACACGATTTGATTGATGATTACTATGGCAGCTCAAAACTCATGGCCTATCTCCCACTTAGATGTAAAATCAGCATTTTTCCAAGGAGATTTGAAAGAAGAGGTATTTATTGATCAACCTCCTGGTTATGTGAAACTTGGCAATGAGCATAAAGTGTATAAGTTAAAAAAAGCTCTATATGGATTAAAACAAGCTCCACGGGCTTGATATAATCATATAGAAACTTATTTTTTGAAGGAAGGATTTCAAAAATGTCCTTATGAACATACACTTTTCATAAAGATTAAAGATGGAGGGAAAATGCTCATTGTTTGCTTATATGTAGATGATTTAATCTATACTGGAAATGATACAACCATGTTTGAAAGTTTTAAGAAATCCATGATGGCTGAATTTGAGATGTCTGATCTTGGTATGATGCATTACTTTCTTGGCATTGAAGTGGTGCAATACTCTGTAGGAATTTTTATTTCTCAAAAGAAGTATGTGCGAGAAATCTTGGATAGGTTTCAGATGAAGGATTGCAATCCTGTAAATACTCCATCTGAGTTTGGTGTGAAGCTAAACAAAGATATTGGAGGAAAGAAGGTCGACGACACTCTTTACAAGCAGATAGTGGGAAGTTTAATGTATTTGACAGCAACAAGACCTGATATAATCTATGCTGTAAGTGTAATTAGCAAGTACATGGAATGTCCTATAGAGATTCATCTCTTGGCTGCAAAAAGAATTTTTTGGTATTTGCAAGGTACTAAGGAGTTTAGGTTGCCCTTCAAGACTGGAGAAAAGTCAGATCTATTTGGCTTTACAGATAGTGATTATGCAAGAGATTTAGATGATCAAAAAAACACATTTGGGTATGTTTTCATGATGGGGTCAAGACCTGTTTCATGGTCATAAAAAAAGCAACCACTGTCACATTATCATCCACCGAAGCTGAATTTGTAGCTGCAACTGCTGGTGCTTGTCAAGCTATTTGGCTGAAGAAATTTCTTAAAGAATTGCATTTCAAGGAGGATGGACCTACTCAGATTTATTGTGACAACAGTTCAACAATAAAGCTTTCAAAAAATCCAGTTTTACATGGTCGAAGCAAACATATAGATGTGAAGTATCATTTCTTGAGGGATCTCACAAATGATGGAGTCATTAATCTGATTTACTGCAAAAGTGAGGACCAGATCGCTGACATTCTAACCAAGTCTCTCAATTTTCCTGTATTTCAGAAGCTTAGAAAGTTGCTTGGTGTTTGTACTTGGGATAAACAAATTTGAGGGAGGGAGCTTCGGAACTAACCTTCACTGAACTAAATGTTGAAACATCAGTTTAAGGGATGGACTATTGGAAAAGTCAAGTCTATTTTAATTACTATTGCCTTATTGTCCTAGTCTTTAGGTAAGTTAATAAATTGTATTTATTTTATTTAGGTACATGGCTTGTTTTTGACCCAGTCAAATTGAAGTTTGTTTCACATTTACCTAGTCTTTAGCATTTTATCAGGAGTTAGTGGCTGCATATATCATTGATTTTCAGCTCTATAAATAAAGCATGTTACTGTGAATCACTTCATTGATTTCTTAGAGCAATAAAGTTTACTTTCCTGTTTCTAAATTATCATGTGGTTCGTAGTAGAGTAGGCGATGCAATCTAGGTGTTGGCGTTTGTGGTGGTGGTGGTGTTGTTAGATCGACAGTTGCGGTGGTTTTTGTTGATACAGGCAGATGTGGTGGTGCTGGAGATGGATTGGGGATTTTATTTATTTTATATATTTATTATTAACTAAATCGATTGTGGGGCGGGGTGGAGTGGGAATGGGGAGTTGCTGTGACCAATTATTTGGTTGATTATAATCATAAATTAGTTAATATGTGATCAAAAAATAATTTGTGACCAATTATTTGATTGATTGACCAATAAATTGGTTGATTTTTAATCAATAGTTAATATTTTGTCCTAAATGTGATTGTGACTTACATTTTACTAAATTGTGATCGAGAAATTCCTTGTGATCGATTAATTTGATAATTTTTTACCATTAAATAAGTTGTAACTTATGAAATTTATGGTTTGTGATTGATGAATAAATTGTGGCTTATAAAATTTTTGATCTGTGATTTAGAATAATTTGTGACCTATAAGTTTTTTAAATTTTGACAAAGAAATAATTTGTCACTTGTAAAATTTTTGATCTGTAACCTATAAATAATTTATAACCAACTAATTTGATAATTTTTGACGAAATTGTATAGATTTGTGATCTTAATATACTTAATTAGTACAATATTTTTTAATTAATAATTTCATAAATAGAATTTAATTATATTTGATATTTGAAACTTTAAACCTTATTTTATAATTTTGAAATGGCTCATAATTAATTTCTTAGATATGAATTTTTTCCATTTATGTATTTCTTTTTGTCTATTTTCTTATTCGTACGAAGTGAACACATAATGCGTAGAATTTTTATTCTTCTGCAGTTGTACTTTTTATGAACTGGCACCCACCATATCTAAATTCTCAAGAACAATGCCTTTACAAGGAAAATTTTTAAATATTAAAATCCGAAGAAATTTGTAAAAAAAGTTTGAAAAATGCTAGATTTTATTTTCCTAATTCTGGAGCATATTGTCATTTTCCTTAATTTGGAGCATACAATACGAATCTCAAGACTCGACTTTTAACCCCATCACTGCCTCTGCCTCTGGCCGTACTTCCAATTTTAAACCATATTTTTACATTCGGTACCCAAACTTCCGAATTTGTTTCCATCCGCACCTTCAAAAAAACTAAAGGTATATTAATTTTTTATGCAATATATGAATTTCACTAACATCAAGTATTATGTCTTTTAAGTTAGTTATTATGCATTGTATTTTACCAGCTGCAAAAACATACTCCTTCCGTCCCATTTATATAAGATTGTTTTGTTTTTCATACAGATTAAAAAATCTTATTTAATATTATTAATTTGTCTGACGTGAAGTGGAGGGAGAGAAATATCAATCATTAAACTCTTGACCTCAGTTACGAAAACAACAATCTTTAACCAATCGAGACTAGAAGAATTAATACTTAATTTTCATTTTTATATAATTGCATTATAGATAAAATAGTTGGTTAACACCAACTCAATTTTGGGTCCTCTACTCGTTTTCACACGAAATTTGTGTATTTCTTTTAGTCGTGCTTATATATAATTTATTATCTTATTCGTACAAACACCTCAAAAATAAAAGAAATGAACACCTTCACGACAAATTTTTTTTTTCGAAAAATTCGTCTACAATTCTACTTGTTATGATCAGGCCATCCACCATATCTCATTTCTCAAGAACAATGCCTCTAAAAGAAGAAGAAAAGAGAAGGGAAATTTTAAATTATTAAAAAAACTGGAGAAATTTGTTAAAAAAAAAAAAAAAATTGTTTCAAAAATGCTAGGATCCATTTTCCCAATTTTGGGGCAAATTGTCATTTTCCTAATTTTGGAGCATACAATACGAATCTCAAGACTCGACTTAAGCCCATCGTCATGATGTCATCTGTACTTCCAACTTCAAATGGTACATCAACTTTAAACCATATTTTTACATTCGGTACCCAAACTTCCAAATTTGTTTCCATCTGCACCTTAACAAAACTAATGATACGAACCTACGTTGTGTTCGACGGCATTAACTTTTTAATGTGATATATGAATCGCACCAACATCAACTATTACGACTTTTAAAATATCTAAACTATCGAAAGTTTTAATACTCGTAAGAAATGCTATAACCCATATTTGGTTATGTAGAAAATCAAAATTTCGGTAAATTTTTATGAAAATTGATGACATATATGGTTAAAAAATTGATAAAAGTGGTAGATCCTATGAAATATAAATTGAAAATGAGATTGAAAAAAAGTGAGGACCAAAAACGACTTAATCTTTTTATCCCATTTCACCCAACTGCAACCGTCTACTGTACTTGTAATTTGATTTTACCTTGGGCCGGCAGTGCATCCATATCTAACTTCTTGTCCTGTAGAATGTAGGTTACTTGTCTTTTACCTAATTCCTCTCCCCAATTCAGCCTTGTCTGCCCATTCTGCTTTTTCTACCTCAAATCAGATACTACCAACACACAATCATCCTACCTATCTAAGCTCAAATTTAAATGAAACATGTGTCAATGCATGATTGAACAGTTTAAAGCATTAAAATAAAAAAAGTCTAATAAATTTCTGACACATTAGTCTATCTCTTAACTCCCCTATTTTTTAGTTTGACTAAGTGGCTTTATCGACCAACACTGTACCCTCCTGTCTTAGTTTTGGACTTTTCTTCACAAAATTTTATAAAATAATTAAAAGCAAAAAAAAGACAACTTAAATTTATATTTAATTATATAAAAGCTATGAAGTTTTTCAATAATGTTACGTTACACTAGTGATGCTTAACATTAATCTATTTATCTATGTAACAATGAATTATGCTATGTATACATTTCATGGGTTACATTTTGGTGTAAATTGTGCTGGTATTTAGAAACCGTAGGGTGAAAAAGTATGATTTTTTTTAAAAAAAAAACTATTTAACCACGTGTCGACACATGATACAATATCAACAATGATGTAAAAGAGAATGTTCATTTAGCATAATTGGTATAACAAATAGTGTCACATTTTCAGAAAAAGAAGGTGTCACATTTCCACTAGTTGATAATATTGTACTGATTACTGATGTTCGAGGTGATTGGTTTTAAGTGGGGATGGCGGACTGGTGGTGATGCAAATTTCCACATTCTTTAATTTTTTTTTCTTTTAAATATCATTTCAACTATAAGTATACATAAAATTTTTAATTTTAATATCAGTGCTTGTTTGGAAAAAATTATGAGTTATTTAAATTATAAATTATGAAAAAATGAATGATAATTAAATTTATGATTAAAATTAAAATTTGAATATATCTATAAACCGTCATATTGCCAAACAATTTAGTATTTATTTTTTAAAATATTTTATATAATATAAATCGGTTACAATCCTATAAGTAAGTCGTTTTCTCTGAAGTTAAGATCTTCCTCTTTTTCAGGAACAAAACACGATCAACTCTCTCTCTCTCTCTCTCTCGATCGAATTGCTTTCGGGCCTCAGTAGAATTATCCAATTCTTGAATGAGTATACCCAAACTTAAATTCAAAAAGTGGTAACAGTATTTCAGTTTTTTGGCTTAATGAACTTGACCGAGTTGACTCAGTTGAGATCATGATTCGATAGCCGGCGGCAACGATGACGTCACCACCAACGACAAAAAGTAACGCTAAGCATCGGATCGACGGCAGCGGCGATAACAATCAATACAACAACAACAATAATAATATTGGCGGGAACCATCGGGGGAGTAGAATGGGGGAGACGGCGGGGGAGTGCGCGGCGGTGTGCTGTTGCTGTCCATGCGCCATGATTCACCTTTTGATCCTAGCCGTCTACAGACTCCCCGCAGGACTCTGGAGGAAAAGGAAGAGGAAAAGATTATTGAAGCAAAAGAAGAGGAAAAATTCGGAGAATCCGGCGAAAAAGAAGAGCGGAATCCAGGTCGATTTAGGAGAAAATGATGAATCGACGGAAGTGGGAGATTGCAGCAATAACAACCATGGCGAAAAAATCGAAACCCTTGATTGGGACAGGGAAATGTGGGACCGGTTCTATGGGGCCGGGTTTTGGAGAAGTACTTCACGAAGAGATGGCGACTGATTTCTGATAAATTTTTGTGACAAACTTCACCCCGCCGTGTTGATTAGTCTAGTTTAATTAGCAATTCACGAGAGCCATTGCTTTTTTGGGGGCTCGAGAAAGCTATTTTGCGCAACTTCGAGAAACTCATCCAATCAATGTTTTTTTGAAGGAGAATCAAGTACTTCTTGATAAAGGTTACGGTGTCAATTGTTAAAAAAAAAAAAAGGGTTAAAGATATATCAATTTATTGGGTTCAAGTCATAACAAAGACGTCTGTGATTTTGTAGAAACACCAAAGGCGTTACGAAAAATTGATTGATTAATGGGTTTCAAGCAATGCAATTGAGGATGAAATTGAAGTTGGAAATTGATGGAGAAAGAGAAGGTTTGGTAGTAAAGTGGAAGTTACCTAATTGTGGCTTTATTTTTGTGAATGGGTTTATTATGGTACGCTTTCTTGTGTTATTTTTCGAGATATTGCACATACAATGTAGCAAAGTAAAATATATGTTTTGGGATTGAGATTTATGTAAATTGAAAATTTGTATCACTGAAGAGCTATGGCTTTTGCACCTTTGCTTCTTCACATTTTTTTCTTTAATTACAATTAATAAAGAATTAAACATAATTTTTGGAATTTTGCCCTTTTTGAAGCAGGACACTCCTTCGTTTAAAAGTTAATAAAAGTTATGGATCTCATAAAATTTTAAGAAAATTGAAGCTTCAATATTGGGTTGTCGAGTTGCAAATACGCTCGATTGACTGAAGGGAGGAGATCCGTAGAAAAATTTGTTGGGTTATACAGGGAAATGGACTCAAGACAAAGGCCCAATGATTTAAAAGCCTTCTGCCCAAATGTAAATGGGGAAATTAGGTCCACTACCATTCAAAATTATCAAATTAGAATTCTACCCTAAAATTAATTAAAATCTTTACTCCAGTAATTAATACGCTCAAAACCACCCTCCACATGTCTTCCTTCTTTCCTGGCCAGCATGAATTCACAGCATCTGTCGACCGCATCTTTCCCTATAGTTGCCACGTGATTTTTCTGCAGTCTTAGTACGTGATTATACCTTTCCTTCATCAAAATCCCACTCATTATCTTCCTGGTTCCTCTTTTAGATTCATATTCGAACTCGAATTCTTCAATACAAGTTTCAGAGAAAAACCAGCGGGAAAGAATAAGGAATTTTGGGTTCCACAGTTCTTGTAGTAATATTATTTAGAGAAGCGAGACAGAAAGAGTAGTTGGCGCAGCTGAATTGATTCATTTCTGCCTCCATTGGAAGATTTATTTAACAGTTTAAGGGACTCGAAATAAAAAGGTAGGTTTATAGTTAGGTGAAATAATGCAGGGTCACTGTTCATGACTACATATTATACATCGTTTTCCAGCGAACTCGAAAAAGCTCAAAACATGTTCGACACAATGCTCCAGCGAACTGTCTTTTCTTGGAATGCCATGATCACTGGATATTCTAAATGGAATAGATATCCTGAAGTGATGAACTTGATTTCATTGATGCATCACTCTAATGTTAAGTTGAATGAAACCACAATTTCAACGTTGTTAGGTGTTTGTGCACGCTCATGGTCATTGGCAAATGGAAAACAGATCATGGGCTGGTTTTGAAATTTGGACATGAGGAATTTGAGCCAGTGGGGAGTGCTTTGTTGTACTTGTATGCTAGTTGTTATGAAATCACAGAAGCAAAGCGGGTTTTTGATGAGTTATGTGAGAAGAATGATTTAGTGTGGAGTTTGATGCTCGTTGGTTTTGTTCAATATAGTTTTTTGAGTGAAGCTTCGAAGATTTTTGAAGAAATGCCGAGGCGTGGTGTGGTTGAATGGACTACATTGATTTCAAGGTATGTAAAGAGCAAAGATGGGTGTCAGAAGGCTTTGGAGTTGTTCAAGATGATGAGAAAGAGTGGTGAGGCGCTTCCTAATGAATTTATGTTGGATTCCTTAGTGAGGGCTTGTGGTAGAATGATGGACTTGTGGGAAGGAAAAGTGGTTCATGGACTCTTCTTAAAATTGGGATTTGAGTTTGAATCTTTGATATAATATATGATATTTTTCCTAACATAATCAGCATGTGAATTGTCCTAAACATGTTGATTATGTTAGAACCGTCATTACGCTCATGTGCGTTGTCTTGGATATGTTGAATATGTTAAGAACATAATTAATGGTGCTACATAAATGGATGGTGCTATTTTGGTGTGTCACTCTCTTTTTTTTTTTTTTTTTTTAATTTGTTTCACTTTTTTAGAATTTTGTCACTTTTTTGAGTGTGACAATTTTTTTGAATTGTGTTAAAAAGTGACATTGTATCACTCTTTAATTTTACGTAATATTTTTTATTTTTAAAAAACTTTATTTTTTTTTAGATTTTGTAACCTTTTGTGTTTGTCACTTTTTTTAATATTTGTCACTTTTATATATTCTTAAAAAAGTGACATAGTATGTGATATTTTCTTAACATAATCAACATATGAATTGTTATGGACATGCTGGATGTGTTAAAAACATGATTATTGGTGCTGCACAAGTGAATGGTGTTATTTTCGTGTTTGTCACTTTTTTTTATTTTGTCATTTTTTGAGTTTTTGTGTCATTTTTTTTAATTGTGAAAAAAGTGACAATTTTTATAAAAAAAAAAAAGTAGCATTATATCACTTTTTAATTTTACACAGTATTTTTTACTTTCAAAAAACATTTTATATGATTTTTCAAAACACCTTTAATTTTAAGGGAATTTTTGTAAGTTGCCAATGTAAATTACAATGAAGTTGCATGCGATATACATTTAAAAGTTCAGAATTTAATGACATTAAAAACTACTTCATAAGTTTGGCGTTTGATTGAGGGCAACCCAAGATATGAAACTACTCTCACCTCTCTCTCTAAAATTGTCCTTTATTTTTTACTTTGGAAGTTATGAATTATTCTACCGGACTCTTTATATGTAACATTTAATTTTACTACTTTTCAAAAATATTTATTATTTGTCTCTATATTTTATTTTAACTAGTTTTTATTTAGATTATTATATTATTTTCCTACATTAAAAATTAAAATATTTTGAATCTATTTAATTATAGAGAATTAGAGAGCCAACCAAATCCACTCTCTAAATTAAAATATTAATTTAAAGATGTTTTAAGGGTCGTCTCTTTAAAATAGAGAGCATCTCATATTTAAAAAGTTTCTTGAAAATGTTTTTAATCTCTAAGTTTTACATTGAAATGAAAATGTTTAGCCATTTTTTTTTTTAGTGATGAATAAATGACTTTGTAACTAAGGTAAGGTCTCGTGTTTGTGTGATTTTCTCCTCTGTGCAAGATTCTTGAGATCTCTTGTGGTGTAATCTGAATTTTGTACTAATTTTGAAATTGTAATTCGTGCTAGTGAATTTAAGCTTTATCCCTCGTGTAAATGCAGGCCGGCCCTAATATTTTGGAGGCTTTATGTCAACTTTAAATATGGGACCCTATTGAAGAAAAATCACGGTATTCTTACTTGAGCCTTCTTTTTAAAAAGTTTTAGAGTTTGTTTGGTACAGCTTAAAAATCAATTAAAATCAATCTTTTGACTGTTATTTCACTATTCTAGCCGTCATTTTTGAATTCTTTTCTCACAGGTAGGACTCACTTTACCTCTAACGGTCAAAAAATCAATTATCAAAATTCCTACCAAACAAGCACTTATATAATCATGAAAAATCTATTACAGACAACTAAACCCCAAAATTCGAAGAGGAAATTAGTAAAATATCAAAATTCAACATACAATACAAATTATGGCAAATGGGTCTGTTCGTTTCTTTAATCATTTTGTCAGTGCAATTATTTAAAACAAAATTGAATATGCATTTGAGTTATTTATGTACAAAATCGGAGGATGTTGACTGTGAGAAATTGTATAACAAAATAATGAAAATGAGGATCAAATACAAATAAGCTTCTAATTTTATATTAATTCATATTAAATTAACTTAAAAATAAAAAGTATAAATAAAGACAAAGAATTATTAAATTCAAAGTATTTTAAACAAACATCCAAAAAGGTTATTATCACGATATTAAAGCAAAACAATAATAATAACAACTTATAAACTTTGTAGCATTGTTTTGAAGATAAAGGAAAAATTGAAAAACTTGTAAGGCTATAATAATCGCAGTGATACCAAACTAACATATTAAATCGAATCTTCAAAATTTTATTTCAACGTGAGATAATTCATTTCTTGTTTGTTTGAAAAAAATTATGTTGTGTTACAGTTGGACAAGGAACTTGAAGAGACAAAGAAACATATTTGTTTGGTTAAGAAAAGAAAATGAATGTTTGAAAGATAAATTGTCAAATTACTTATATAGAGATAAAGTAATGTTTGTGATATATTTATATGATAAATAAATGGGGAAAATTGTAACAGGAGCTCCAAACCTTTGAAATATTAGCAGATTTTTCCCAAACCTTTGATTTATTGCATTCGTCACCTCTAATCTTTCCAAACATTGCAGGTGAAGCCCTTTTGGACGATTTCCATCAACAATTTCATTAGTTGACCAAAAATTTAACTTTGACCATATTTTTAATATTTAAGAAAGGGTTAAAAGAGTATATTTCATTTATAGTATTAAATAATAATTAAATTTTTTTTTTTAAAAACATGTCTTCTTCCTCCCACCCCACCCCCCAACTCAAACCCAAATTCCGGCATGTGCAGGGGTGGGAGAATGCAGAGAAAAAAATCGGTAAAATGCTGTTGGGCAACAATGGGAATTGGGAGGGCTGATAAATATAGAATATAGAATAATGGATTGTGGTTTCAAAGTCCTCCAGTTTATTACAATGGAAAGAATTGCAAGCCCACTAGTTTCCACACTCACAAAGGTATTTTTTTTTTTGTACTTTGTTTATATTTCTTTGTCTTTACATACTGGATGGTTAATGTATTTCCCAAATTTCGACATTGGGTGGAGTTGGAAAAATTTGAAGCCCTTAATTTGGAAAATAGAAATCCCTAAACGAAAATTATAATTTTTGATGGCTACAGCAACTAACCCAATCCCTAGTTCTTCTTCGGCTCATCACTTCGCTAGGAGTCCCAATTCAAGGAGGGCCAGCTCATCTCCCTGGATTCAGATTGTTTGTGACTATGATTTCAATTATATCATCTCTTCCTCTTCCATCACTGTGGCTGTGGTTGTAAAAGAGATTTCTCTGCATTCTCCCACCCCACCACACGCCGGAATTTGGGTTTGAGTTGGGCGGGGTGGAAGGAAGAAGACAGGTTTTTTTTTTTTTTTTTAAATTTAATTATTATTTAATACTATAAATGACATTTACACTTTTATCCCTTTTTTAAATATTACAATATGGTCAAAGTTATATTTTTGGTCAACTAACGAAATTGTGGATGGAAAGCGTCCAAAATGACTTCACCTGCAATGTTTGTAAAGATTAGGGGTGACAACTGCAACAAATTAAAGGTTTGAGGAAAGTTTGCTAATATTTCTGCTGCAATTTTCCCTAAATAAATGTAAGTGATAAGCTTTATGATATTTATATGCTTTTCTAAAGATTTTTGTATTTTCAATTTTTATTAATTTCCTATTTGCTTATTGATAATTCTATTTTAAAGAATTTCATAAACAATTTTTTTTTCTTTAACCAATTAACTTTATGTAATTTGGAACCTTTATCAAAGTGAGGTTTTAAGCGATCGCCTATCCCACCTATAGTCAGGGATGCCATTGTGTAAATGCTCAACAAGATGTACATTATAATTTTCACCTTATTCTTCTAGATTCCCATAACATGGCATCCACAAGCTTATTTTTATGCTTTCCATTGGGCACACCAGCGTTCTTCCAAAAATAGTATTCATACTAATGGCTTATGCTTTTACACATGTTTTGCACTCTATTTTGGAAAGACAATTAGTCATTTCCGAATCCATTAAGAACAAAACAAAGAAAAGTACCAATCAATTTGTCGGACAACAATACATTTTGTGTAACTTTTTCGATTAATTCAAGATTTAAAAATAGGAAAACAAAAATAGTTGAAAGATTAAGATTAGGTATTTAGCACGATTTTACAAAAAAATAAAAATGTATCGTGTTTGTTTCTCAAAATGATATAAAAAGTGTAAATGCTCAAAATATTTGGGAAAATATTAAAAATAGATTTTGGGGAAAAATGTATTCTGGAATGATGATTTTTAAGAAAATGTATAATTAAAAAATAAGAAAAAAGTCATAAATTTACGTATAATATTATTTTATTGTAAAATGTGTGAATAATAATGAAAAAGAAAAAGTGTATTTTTTTCCTTTTAAAATGGAGTCCAAACAGGAGCATATTTTTTTTTTTTTTTTTTTTTTACAAGGTGTCCGGGCTTGCGTCCGACTAGATCCTTGTCCCTGAACCTCCGGCCCCTCAGCAGTTCAGGGAGGTAAATCGCAGGATGTGCCCTTATTGGCTCCCAGGTTTCCACAACTCATTTGGACTCCTTCCGCAAAGAGAGCTCTCCTCGCTGGGCGTTTGTTCAACCAAATGGCTTCCCCTCCATTTTAGCACCCAGTGTTAACTCCAGGAATCGAACTCTCCACCCTTGCTTCCAGCGTCCCAGCGAAGTGATTGTTCCACCAATTCGGATGTGCCCTGGGGGGCTGGAGCATATTTTCTTTATTATGAAAGGATGTAGAATCAATAAAACCTTCTTTTCATTCGAAAGTAGTTATCTTCTTTAAATTATAAATTTATTCTACAAGAGAATCATGAATGGAGGGTTTTACATCCTTTCCGTTCGTCTCATTGACCTTTAAGAATGAGTGAATTTTTCTCTGATCCAAATTTTCTATGGACAGATTTCATTGAGTCAGACGTTTCAATAACGTCATAAAGGAGGTGGGAAGGACAGCTTGTCTAATATATAGTATGCAGCATGTATTGACGATAGTTGGAGTTGACGCTTCTCTCATGGTTCCTCATTTGAGACCCTTAAGAGGATCAAACTGGTTAATCGAGTGCACATATTAAACATGATCACGTATAAACGATGGACTTCTTTATGGTCTTTTGGGCAATTTTTGAAGAGAATTATGCATTTTAACTTGAATAATGCTATTTGGTATCACTGATACTAAAACAACTTAGGTAATAATACTATGGGATTAAATGAGAGCTATAATTACATAAATTATTTAATTTTACATTTCATTTAGCTTATCACTTAATATTACTTAGATTGATATTGTGGCACCAATAATATTAGATAGCATTATTCTTTTAGACATGGAAAGCTGTAACAAATGCATGCACACACGTTTGTAAGCATGGCATATAGGAATATAACAAGATTTCTCTGCCACGTGTTGCTCTCTCGTATCACCACGTCTCACAATTTCATTCGCAAATCTTTATGCTTTCTCTTTGCAGTATACACAAGAATTCGTCTGAAAAAAAGTTGGAGACAAAAGCTGGAAAATGATATTATTTATTAATAAAACTTCTAAAAACGTAAGGGGGACACTGCGATTTTAACAAAATTTCATGTTGGCCACTAAACTTAAACTTTGTTTAATGTTTGGTCATTGCACTTAAAGATTAGTTACAGTTTAAGCATCCATCCATATTTTGTTCCATTAATCAAACAAACAAATGTAGATGGAGTAACCAAATTGCAAAGAATAGTCAATTCAGTGCCTAATTTAAAATAAAATGAAATCTATTAACCAACTTTAATTTTTTCTAGAAGTTGAATGACTACTAGTATTTTAAAAATATATATATATATATATTTTTTTTTTTTTTTTTTTTTTTTTTTTTTATATTTATATTATTGAATTTCTGAATAGATTCTTATGTAACAATTGATTATGCAATGAGTGTCCAATGATGGTAAAGATCCTGCTATGAGATGAGAATTGTCCCATAAAAAGCTTAATAAAGCAGAATCCTTTTTCCTTTGTTTTTTGAACGTTCTCTTTATTAATTGATTTTTTTCTTGCCACGTAACATGATGCCCTTGATTCAACGTTAGCAGCCATACTATTCAATAAGAGCAATGTTATCCATCTAGAGTCCAGATGATTATCGATATATATATGATCATGGAGTCGTTGCCACTTAATGTATAAATGCATTACAACTTTATTGAACACCGTGAAGGTGGTCTCACTACCCCATGAACGGATTATCGACAAGTATGATCGTGTATAGTGATGAATTGACGTGTTTTGTATGTATTCATTTGTATGATTGAATTCTTGTGTTTTCAGAATAGTCGTCGATGGAAAAAGTCAAAATGTCAACCATAAATAGAGTTATGTTAGCATACAAGAATTTCATACCTTCGTTTTTAAATTTTGGTTTTGCTAGTTCAAAAAATAGAGCTTCGAAGCCCATCTATTTGGAACATTTTTAAAGTAGATAATATACTTCTTCAGAAGGATATGTGAATTAGCGATTTGGATATGTTTTGCACTGACCTAATAAGTAATTTTTTGTTCTCGAGAGTGGTTTGATCTTAGAAGAATATATTCGAAGGGGGCTTAACATAATAAAATGGACGGGTGAGAGTCTACTAGTAACGTGATCGGGGATGTGATTGTGAATGATAAACTATTAAGAACCAAACAAATATTATAGGCAAAAAAAGCCTAACTCGTAACTTTGTTGCCTTTTTTGTTCAATTTTTCTATAATGTGCATTCCAAGTGTTCGAATATGAAGTGATGATCAAAGAACTCTATGATTATATATTTTTTATTGTCCAATGATTTTCAGTGTTTCTTTTGCATGCCACAAAGTGTGTGGATTTATAAATAGCATTATTTGGGGTTTTGCCTTTCTACTTGCCCTATATTTTATTTTCTCTTCTTTCAATGGAAGGTCAGAATGGTCTTTTCACATGATCGATTTTTCTGTGTCCAAGGAAGAAGGAAATGGATGTAAAATTAGAATGACAAGATGTTTTCTATCGTTTGGGATGGAAAAAAGTAAAATGAAATGAAATGAGATGAGCGTATATTTTGCCAACCACTTTAATTGAAACCCCAAAACCAAACACTCCTTATTCCCCCACAAAAGAAACGAACTATCATTTTCTCTCGATGCTTGGACAGTGGACTTTCCTTTTAACATCTCATCTTATTCTCTCATTCTCGTCTTAATTCTAAAATAATTCTTTAAATTTGACTAAAACACATTTCAGTTTCTCGTAAACTTCCCAACTTGTTGGGATAAGGCATATTATTGTATTTTGATTATCACTTGCTCGATGTGAGGTCTAGTCCTCTCAAAATCTGTACTTCGTTTGCCTATTTTGTTAAAACACGCCTCTATGATTGGAAAAAAAATCGAAGTCCCTAAATTAAAATATTAATCAATATCAATTTATCGTTCGGATTAAGAGTTACAATTAAAATATTTCTAATAAAATATTACTTTCGAATTATACACGCGTGAAATATAGTTTTATCTATAAATTTAACAAGTAATCATCAATTATTATTTATTTCCCTCGAAAATCAGAAACCCTCTTGTCATACGTAGTTCATAATATATTTTCTCCAAGTAAAAAAGAAGCATTTGAATTATGGATTTCAATGAATATTTTCGGTAAGTTACAAATAGAAAATTTAACATAATTTTTAAATCACAATGAAATGTGTTGTCTATTAATGTTTATATTCGACATGGACCATATCTGAATATATTCAATCTGTAAAACAAATAAAATAGAGAATTGATTTGTTTTGATTTTCTATAAATAAGAAATTGGACCTTCTTCTCAATTCTTTCTTACTCATTATGTAAAAGAAAAGATTAAAGATATAAACCAAATCAAATTGCATGACATGTCTAACTTTATGCTGATCCTTGTCCCTAAAAGGGAAGCTATCAGCACAAAAACGTCACTCTAAAGTATGAGAATACAATGTAGGGTATATTTGTATATAATTTTTAAGCTTATCTTATGGGTGAAGTTGCTTTTTCGGTAAATATAACAAATTAACTCAATAAAAATAAAAATAAATAAATAAATAAAAAGTAGAAGAAGTAATATTTAAACCTAGAATTTCTCCTATTAGATAGGTAGGTAGCCGTTCTTCATTTGACTGTCATTTTCAATGCAATGTGGGAATCACAGACCTAAGCAAAAGCTGGCCGAACCATATGCTCTCTTTCCATAGCCTCTGATCTTGTTTTCTTATTTAGAGCATGTTTGGGAGTAATTTTTTTTTTTCTAAAAAATTGATTTTTTGATCGTTAATTTACTATTTTAGTCGTCATATTTGACTTCTTCTTTCACAGGTGGACTCCACTTTTCTTTTAACAGTCAAAAAATCAATTCTCAAAATCATTCCCAAACAGGCTCTTACTTATTTTATGCTTATAGTTATATTTTTATAAATATTGGCCTATGGATATAGACATCGACTATAGAGACGAGCTAGCTCACAGTATAACAACTTTTTTTAATAATGGCCTTATCTTGGTAAGAAAATATTTTAAAATGTAACATTTTAGTCCAAGGCAATCTATGATGAGAGCCCTTTTTCGCGTGGTTTATTCGCTTCTTATAACGAGATTGTATTATATTGTTTTACAATAATATGATAGATTACTTATTTTAAAACTTTTAAATTGTAATATTTCAAATTTTACAATTGTTCGTCACCAACCACATGCCAAGTATAGTTAACATGTCGTATACAAACTAAATTGTAACAAAAAAGAAAAAAAAAACAATATATTTTTAGGGACCTATGGTAAATGATCCTTTTTTATTAAAAAAATCCCTTTAAATTTATTATTCTTATCTTTATTGATAATGCATCGAATTCTTGCTAAGAGCCTAGGTTAGAATCCAATGACCTCACTAATCAAAAACTTTTGACTTAATTCGTACGACAATTAGTATCGTAGTAATTAAAATAATAATACAATCAGCCCACTAACTAGATTACTTATATATAATAATGATTTAATCACATCAATGCATAATTATTTATTTAATTAGCTGTTAAATGTATAATAGTCACGCTAGAGTCAGCTTGGAATGTTCATCATTCGACACATATACTATTTTTTATTCGGCTGTATATATACTTATGAATTATGTAATTAGAAGATCATTGATCCAACAGTCGAGTGAGTTGACTTCTAAACAGAGAATATATTCTTTTTTTTTTTTTTTTAATCAGAAGTCACGAAAATCTTCATTTTATGCTCAATTAAAATGTACAACTATCAATCACACATTCTAAGTCTTGTTTCTCAGTCTGAAACTAATGTTTGAATAACTTCCTGAAAGTATTTTATCTGATTAGAAGGAGTTTTTTTAATAACTATCTTCCTTTAGAAAATCATTTACAAGGAGTAGAAACTCTACCAAATGTGCGATATGAGTATTCCGAAACATCAACGTCCCAAAATTTTGGTACTATTTGAATCCATACGTCTCATCTTGTACTTCCCAATAGACATACAAACCATCAGATTTTTGGAACTTTCTCTAGATATTAGAGAGAGAGAGAGAGAGAGAGAGAGAGTATGAGAAGAACGGTCCCAATAAAAGACGTGATTCCATGCATTATTTCCATATACACATAATCACTCTATTGATCCTCAATTTATTGCACCAATAACAAATTGGTCCTTGACTTTAAAAAGAGCACATTAATCACAACATTTTCGCTATAATTGTATCAATTTTCAGAACAATTCCCCTTGTACAGGGGAATGGTTCAAAGTAGTTCTACAAGTGCTATGCTGGCAGCACTTGTTTTGTCGATTTTTTTTAACTATCTTTCAATGCAAAATTGTCAAATGTCTTGCCCGTAAAAAATCTGTGAACCTTCCCTAAACACTAAGCATCTCTCCAATTTTCAATGATAGAAACCATGCAAAGACCAGTTACATCTTAACATGACTTGCATTTTTGACTATATAAAATTAGGTTTTGTATCTTAACTTGGATTGTATTCAAAAGTTTAAAGTGATGTACCTATCAAAAAAAGAAGGGGCGGGGGAGGGGGGGGGGGGGTGAGGG
>NC_036237.1:32202370-32239088 GCF_002742605.1 Olea europaea var. sylvestris
TAAGTGATGCATACTTTTATCAACATTTCATTACAATTTAACAAAGAACTAGACAAATTATCGACTCATCATGCTAAAAAGAAAGGTAGAGAACTAACAGGTTGCTTCTTATACTGAAGGGAGTGTATGGCGATACTTATATCGAAATTGTTAATAATAATTTTTTTGCCACCCAATTATAGTGGCCTGAAAGTGATTCCATTGCTTCTTCCTTAAACCATTTTCATCCAATCATTTTCTTGTTTTGCCCTACTTCGTAGAAGAAATATTCTAGTGATTTTAGCCTTACCTTATTTGTCGTGATATATATATAATTTCGCATTTTTAGTGCAGGAGGGGAATGGTTAAGTGACATTCTTGACGTCATGTTTGGTAAACGAGATGGATTTACAAGATCAAGCATAAAGCAAACTTGGCTACTTGAGTTCTTGCCGTTTCATCAAATGAGTGAAATAAAGAAAATGATGAGATTCTTCAAGTGTCTCAGGTCCTAGAGGTCAATTAGGCTTCACACCTTCCCTTCCCCGTGGGGGATTGAGTTTTCTTTGACCGATTGGCCAGCTTTTCTTGGGCGTAGCTCAAGGGAAAGCACTTGAAGTAAGGGATGAGCGCCCTAGCGCATAAGGACTAATGATCGATTGGCTACAGGAGTTGCTTGAAAGGACAGGATTAATATGACCTTTGGCTTAAGGACTGGCCTTCGTCCCCCGCTACCCCTCCGCATTAGTTCACTGCACGAATTACGAATTTCTCTAGAAGATTTGTACAAGTTGTATTAAGTCCTTTATTATTTTCCTCTAAAATTTAACGTTTTATATTCACGTGATAAAATTATTTTGGAGAAGGTAAATACAAATTTAAGGATGTGTTTGATTACGAGCATGAAATTTGCATGAAAAGAAAAAAATTTGAATTGTCTATAACTTATTTATATGAAAATTATTAATTAAATGTATTTGATTGATTTAGTTTTCAACTTAGAAAATATTATACCTATCCATTTTTTATTGTTAGGTCAATAAGAGAGTGGATACATGAGAGAAAGAAAGAGATATTGAATTACTTGAAAAAATAAAAACCACTCCTCCCTTAAGAAAATATTTTCATTATTTTTGAGGAAAATACGAATACACGATCAAAAGTTGGAAAATATTTTCCATGAAAAAAATTATCAATCAAACACTCCAAAAGGTTGGATTTTGAATTGAAAAATGATGTTTTTCATGAAAAATAAAGTCAATCAAACACATTTTAATTTATTATTTACATCTATATTTTTTAAGGCCCTAAAACTGATACATGAAATTAATAGTATAAAAATGCATCAATTTTATCTTCATTGATATGATCCATGAGACTATTGGAGTCAAATGAAGTACCTAAGGAAAAAAAGTAATGTATATAATAAATGTGTATGCAAAAGCAAATTTCTCATATATTAAATTTAATAACTATATATTAACCTAGCTAGATGTGTTCAACAATCAAGATGGTATCACAACATGCAAAAATTTTAAGTTCAAATTTTAAGTCAAGCTCTTGATAAAAGTTAAATTTAGCCGCTCAAACATTGAACAAGTTGAACTTTGAAATAAGATGGTCGAATGCTACTGAGCTTGGCAAAAGAATATTGGATGGATTTGGCACCATGTATATTCATAAGGGAAATTTTCATTATTGATCCCTTATCTATTGCTCCACTAATAAGTTGGTCATCGACCTTTAAAAAGAAGCAAAATGATTCCCAATCTTTCATTATGATTACACAACATTGTTGCAAAAGTCATCGAAATCTCTACTAAGTTATCCCTTGATGCTCTTTTGTTCATCTTTATGGAAACTATGTTTTACTTCTAAACTTAAAATTTAGGGACGGACATAAGTTGAGTTGGGTTTGAGCCCAACAATCAAACCGATAGTTTGAGTTGGGTGAAATCCAATTTCAAAATCAACCGACAAAGTTAATAAGTTGACTCAAAATGACATGACGAATAAATCAACCCGAGTCGATTTGGGTCATTTTGGTTTGTGAGGTTAAAATGGATTTATTCCTAAAAAATCAATTTTAAATTCGACCCTTGAAATTTAGATTTTCGGGTTGGTCCACGCCAACCGGAAAAATGAACTAACATCCCTCCAAATCAACTAGAGTCAGGGTGTAACTTGTCCACCCCTGCTTAAATTGATGTATAGATTTTTACAACGACTACACAAGGATTTTACAAAGATTAAAATGGTTAAGTCGCTAAAAAGTTAATAATTGTGCAACTAATGAAATGTAGAGAACGTAATTATTCTTTATAAAATTTAAGAGACTATACATTAAAAACAAATCATGCAATTTTCCCAGTACAGTTAGATGAGAGAACTGTGAAAATGAATTTCATCTCCATCAATAGGGAAGGAAAATAAGAACCATGCTTCTAGTAGGATGTTCGTCGACAATTTTGTTAACAACGTGTCGCGTGACATGTTGTCATTAGATAATTTAAAAATCTGTCAATTTTTTCAACGAACAATTTTTTGACAGAACAACATTGTCAACCAATATTATACAAACAGCATAACTGAGAATATAATACTAATGAATAGGAAACAAGTGAAAAAGGTCCTTCCATGGTGGAGAATAAGAAGGGTCCCACTTCCATGGACACCATTCCCACAGGCCTTTTGGACTACTACATATACTCGCAACACTCCCACTCTTTTCATTTGTGACAAACATCCAAATTCACAGCCTCACCATTAAATCCCCAAACGTCATCTTCATATATATCATCCTTTCCTCCCTTAGCTTGCAACTGTCATCCACCTCCATTCGGATCAAACAAAATCTTTCTCTGTTAACTTGGGATTTTGTTTGCTTGTCTTTTTCTTTTTAGATAATTCAATAACTTGGTGCAGACGAAATACTGTTTACATCTTCTATGATTTATCCTGAGAGTGTTAGACTACGTGAAGTCTAATCATACTCTACACTCATCCTCCTCTCGCCAATCACTTTCTGCAGAAAGGGATTTCAGGCAGCGGGTCTTCTGAGTACGTGAAAAGGTGTGAGATCAACTCGTACTCGTACTCAAAAACCCGCGAAAGGTTGAAACCCAAGATAGGACCTTCACCTTGAAAGGTTGAGCAGATGACACCAATAAAAGGTATTGAGAAACAAGGTATACTCACCATTCTTGGTTCTGATATTAAACCAATAGCCTCCTTAAGGAAAACGCTTTCAGCTGATATGTCTTCAAAGAAATGGCTGTTACAAAATGGGGTTTTCTCCATGAAGAAGATTGCATCATCTGAAGAACTAGTGATCAACGGTGCTTATTCATCTTCTTCGTCAGAAAGTGAAGAAGAAAATGATGAAAATATTCCAGGACAAAATGAAATTTGGAGGTCAATTCAATTACAGAAAGAGAAGAAAAATAATCAGACGGATCAAAATCCATCTAGATTAGATTGTTGGGGTTCAATTCTATCTCAAAAGAACAATCAAGATACATCCAAGAATTCTCCAACACTTTATGTTCATCCTCTTGTCAAAAGATCTGCCAGCAATATTTTAAGTCAAAAAAGTCTTGAAATTTGTACTGAAAATCTTGGATCAGAAACTGGTTCAGGTGGTTTTTCCTTGTACCCTCCTAAAACAGAAAATTACTGCCAAGAAAAAGCGTCCAAATCCTTCGGAGATTTTAATGTTGTCAAGTACAAAACAGTGCCCCCTCGGCCATTTCCCCCTCCAATTCCTTCCTTTGGTGATGGCAACGGAAATTCACTTCGTATGCACTGCCACCGCCAAAATGGGAGGTTAATTCTTGAAGCTGTGTCCGTTCCTTCAAGAAACTGTTTCCAGGCTCGCCGCCAGGACGGCCGCCTTCTCCTCACTTTGATCAATCCACCAAGTTTTCGGGAGGCAGCCATGAAGGAGAAGGTGGCAGAACCGGCAGAAGTGGAAGAGGAGGTGCAGTCTATGATTGAGCAGAATCCAAAATTAGTAGATGTGATTATACGTGTGGATAAATCAGGATTGATGGTGAAGAAGTTCTTGGGACTAAGAAACAAGATGAATCCAACATGGTATAACGAAGTCAACAAAACTGTCAAGTTAATTGAGGTTGGGAAGGAGCTGCCACTTCCACCATTGCCACCACCCAGAGTAGCTCAGCTGATTTCCACACCACCAGCCGCTGCCACCACGTTCAATGCCTACGAGTACTTCTGGCGGAACAAGACGAGCTTCATCACTACTACATCATACATTCCCATAAAAAACGACCACAAGATTTCCCATTCCAATGGTGAAAAAACATATGAACACCAAGATTTGGTGCTCATTAGCCCTTTGTTTAAGGGATGCAAAGAACAAAGGAAGTCTCTATTAATTTGGGAGCCAAACTGCATTGCCACCTCCTAATAATCAAGTTTTCTTGAATCCAAACTTTTAATTTATCAATTATAAGTCCTTAATTATAATCATTACTCTTAAGTTTGTCACTCTTTCTTCTCTCTCAGAGATTTGTATAACCAAATAAACATGGAACCGATACTTGAAATTGTTTTAAACAATGAGTGTTTATGTATTTAGCTGTTGCGACGGTTTTAGTTTCTTGGTAATTTGCCTATTTTTCTAGTGGAATCTGTCTTGTTATCAGTGTGATTTCTATTTTATTACAGTTCGATACTCAAATTAATCGAGTATTAAAAAGGTTAAAACACTAAGGACATATTTGATGTGCCAGATTCAATGACTACAAGGAAAAAAAAAGTTCAATTTTAATTAGTTATTGTATACTCTTTCATAGTACTTTCCAAACTTAATCATTCACTGGACAAAATCTCTGCCCCATGTTTCACTTGGTGGAGTGCCTCCTTGTTCAGCCTGCGTGGCAATGGAATGTGCCTTTCCCTTTTCTTCATCTTCTGCAATTGTAACCAGTGGGAAATTTTTATTGGTCATGTATGATCCTTTTGATCTTAAGTCCCTGTTTGAGCCATTTTCTTTAAGAATTCTTTTTTTTTTTCGAACTAATTTTCATTCATATATTTTCTCAACAATGTAATTTTACACATAAATCTAAAATTTTATTTTACTTTTTAATCATATATTCTTCAAAAAAATTATTACTACAAAATTGGGTGTTGACGCGTTTTTCTAATATTTTAATAATGTGATTGACATTTATAATTCAATATAAACGTGTAATTAGTATTTAAAAGAAGTATAAATTGGGTGTTGACGTATTTTTCTACGGTAAGATGTAAGTCTCAAAATATTTTAGAGAGCAAGTCTAGTTACAAACTAAAATATTCAAAAGACAGGAGAATAAACTCATTGTAAATTATGAATAATCTTAAAAGATCATAATAGAAAAACTTAAAATGTAACTTGCAAATAAACAACAAATGCAACAAAATTAATGTTTTGCTTTGAATTAATATCTATTATAAGCCTTTTAGGTCGAGTCTGTCGCACCCAGCTTGCCTAGTGCGATTTACTTGACTGGTTTGATTTGCAGGCTATTGCATTAGCCCGAAAGTTTACCCAATGCGCACCCGAAGGGTAGTGACTACTAGTTCCCCCATCATAAGAAAAAAAAAAAGAATCTGAAGCATTCGCGTGAATATAAATATAAAGATGGGTTTGTAAATAATTGTTCTAAGTGTTTTATGTAGAAAGAATGTAAATTTACTCTCTAGTTATTGTTTTATAATAATTTTTACTCTTTCTTGTTCGTTTAGATTATTTTTCAATGTGTCATTTACGAGTATCGTCAATCAAAGATGCAGACTTAGCTCAAATTACATGGGCAGATTGAGGAGCTAAGGAGCTTGGAAAAGTTTGGTCCGTGACAGGAAACCTCGTTAAACAAGAATTTTTGAAGGTGTTTTTCAAGAATACAAAATGTTAAAAAAGAATTCTAATATTAGAACTATGAAAGATCTTAGGAAAAATATAAAATAGACTAAACATCTTGCTACAGTCAACTAAGGAAAAACGAAGAAAAGTAAAACCAAGCATTAATCTGATGAAATCATGCTCACTGTTGATAGAGAAGTGTTCAATCAGCTTTATTTTGATCTTAATTATAAAGCATGTGTGTACGTGTGGGCGCTCATGCAACCTTAATTGTTTCAAAACTTGTTTGTCTATCATTATTTTAAAACTCATTTTTAATTAAATATTCTTACAATAAAATATTTTGCACATGAACCTCATTTTTTTCTAATTTTTAATCACGCATTCTCAAAAAAATCACTGTTTCAATAGCTGACAAACATAGGCTAAATTTCTTGAATGTTGATTGCCCCTATTTTATCACCGTCTCCAGTTGAAGGGACAGTGATTGTATGAAGGGTAGAATAAGGGTCAGAATATGTTCATTTTCGCAGCGAGGAATATGCATTCCATCAAGCAGAAAGAATGTTACAGAAGAAACTTTTCTGCGTATTCTTGCTGGTTAAGGAGAGATGAATCATTCTACAAGTACATCACTTTTCACATATTTTTTCATAGACACACACATACAAGTGGGTGACCCCACCTTTCTGAGGTGTGAAAATTGCTGTCAAAAAAAAAATGCTGTACAAACAGCATTTTTGGAGGAGAGATTCAGCCTCTGGTGCTCAAGACAGAAGATACCAACAAACATTACATTCAAAGAACAGTGAACTGATGCTGAGTAGCGGTTCTATTGTATCTATATAAAGGCCTCCGTTTATTTACCTTCACGTCTGTCAACAGAGCTGATTTGGGCATGTGGGAGCAGAAACAAATTCTTATCTTCAAACGAAGGTTTTTACATTGTACAAACACAAATTACACAGCAAAACCTCTATAATACATGAATAAACAAGATTATTATGATTCTATCTCGCCAACCTCGTACACGAACCTCAAGTCCTCTTACAACACAAATAATAATAACGCGCATAACAATAATACACCTACACAATGACCAAAAACAAAACAAGTGTACCCACTCGAAGGAAGAAATGACACTGTAACTTCTACCAGTTGTGGATCATGTACAGCTTTTGGAAATCCTGACCTGCTTTCAGCACAACAAATGTAGTCTACAACTAGCCGCTTGCAACATGTTCAAACTCTTCCATCTTTATCTTCCGAAGGCACTCCAGTGTGTGGAAGATACCTGTGGGAGTTCAAGGACTTTCATATCTTTTAAGAGATTATTAACTTATCTCTGCAGAATCCTCGGCGCTATGTACAGATCACTGGAAATTTCCGAGTGTTAGTGTAGCCTGGAAGTACAGGAAAGCAATCTGGGAGCATAATCTAAATCCAAGCAAGAGAACCTCTATCATTAGTCACTTGAGGACGGCCCCTAGTTGGTGTAGGCGGTCTGTTAGCATTCAGCTCCTAGTTTCACAACAGAAAAAAAAAAAGATACGATATCAGCAGGAAACGACAGGACGTTGACTAAAAGGAAAATTGAATCATTGGCCCAAGCTATTGTCCCAGTAGTAAGTTACTCCCCAACCTTGCATTACAGTTGCACAAAGGTCCCCGATAAAAAAAATTTAAAAAGAAAGGAAAAAGGTCCAAATCTTTTAAATCGGCAAGTGGCCTTCCAATTTCAGGGCATCAGCCCTAGTTGAGAAGCAAAATTTAGCTTCATGAAGTTGGGAAGGTGGGACAATTGTACATAGATTTGGAAAGTTATTGTTAACGGGAGTCATTATGCAACTATAATGAAAGGTTGGGGACCAACGGTGCGATTCCCCTTGATTGTTAACATGAACATGCTGAAACCAAAGTAAAGATATCATTTTCACCTGCATCCATGTGTCCTCTATTTGGCGTTCAGGAGAGGTCTCCGACGATGAAATTGCAGGCGGCAATGGATGAATTAGTTTTGGAACCACCACTAGGTCTCTACCCAAAACTAAGATAGCTCCAGCATTATTTGCCGTACCTGAAGAAGCCAAAATTAAAATTCCAGCGAGAGCCATATTCAAATCAAAAGGCAAGAATTGAATGGTGGAGTCATCTAAGAATGAGTAAATAGTCAATATATCAGGACATACCACAGTAGTTAGTTGCTGAAAAGATAGTAATTAAATGCCCCTGAGCAAATCTTTCAAATCCATCCATCACACATTCATGAGCCCGAACAATCAATTGTAGATCATTGTTGTTACAAAATTCCATTACACGATCAGGCTGCAAAGTTGAACATCACATAATGTTAAAATTGGTAGAGATACTGGCAAAAAATAAATAAAATCTCATTTTCTTACGTACAAGCATCATATAATGGACTAAACCATAATACAGCTGCACCTGAGATATTAAAATCTTGAACTTGAATATAAGACCTAAGAACATCCAAAAATACCATTCATATCCTTGTACAAGAAGATAAAGTATCCAACAGTTTGGGGCAGGATAATAGAAGCACTTCATATTGTTAAATGAAGCGAAAATTGTCATGATATATAATTGAAGTTCCTTGTAGTTACTGAATATTTCTCTACGAGTAGAATAATCTTTTGCTAAAGAAGTTTCATAATCAACAGCTGCAACTGATCATAAATGGGTAAGTATACAGCATAACAACGCCAGCTCTTATACATAAGCATTGTATTTATTTCGATTTTTAACATAATCCTAGTTGGCATCAATGGGCCAACAATACTTAGCATAGCATAGTATTTCTAAAAGTCCCATCCAATTACCTCAGTATCCAGTCCTTAGAAGTCCACCGAGTAACTTTCTGTTCTAGGCAAACATTAGACCAGGGATGACCTTCCCTCAAATCCAGTAGACAAAACTCAGAATATACTTCATCACACTAAACTTTGTCAACAGAACAAGCACGTCGATTCATGATTGTGACTTCAAAATAATCTCCCAAAACTCAAGGATTTTTGTGATGGGAAGAAATATCAGTCCAAAATTAACTTGCATCTCATGTAATGTTATTAAATAGACTTTCAAAGTAATTCTGAGAGAAGCCTAGGTCTCTAGTAAAATAAACCAAATTATTGCATTCACCTATATCATCCTCAATCAGTTAACAGAGACTTACTGGGGTAAGTATCATCCAACCTATAAGCATGCTAATGACTATTGAACTGCCATACTTCTATTCATATTGACAGTTGAATCATAGCTTTTGACCATAATAACTTGGGGATTTCACACATCCACCAATTTAAAAACAAAAGAACAGGAAATGTCCAAAAAACTAACTGGCTTGAAGAACCATGTGGCATGTCATCGTACTAATTTGCACATCGTTCAGTTGCTTCCGCACTCATCAGAAACTTGCAACTATAGCTGCTCTTTAACTTGTACTCTACTAATTTTCTGGCTCCAAACAATTATCAAAGCTAGGATATAGCCATCATTTTGACAAAATAAAGAACAATATCTTGCGATAAAATATTTATGGATTATTAAACTAATTAGCCTGAACGTCAGCCCTCATCCCCACCCGCAAACCCCAATCCCCAAAAAGATTCATATAATTCCAACAAATTGATATACAACATTTAAGTCTAAAATAATCAATATTTGGAGCTGTTCTTGGGAAAAAAACAGAATGAGAGAAGTGCCCACCCCAAAGGTAACCAATCCCGGACCTCTTGCATTTGGTCTTAATCCTTCTACACTGTCGTTTTCTGTGGGATCGGACCTACCAGAAAAATTCACATGTAAGAATAGAACAGAGAAAAATTAGAAGAATGATATTGAAAACATGAAGTGATGCCATTCGCCAACCATAACAAGTCCATAAGGACAATCGATCCGGCTTCCATTGTAATTGGGCGCTGAATATTCTCAATCTGTTCTACATGGTTTATAGATCTTCCTATACCACCATGCATACAAATAATTTTTTTCTCAATCAATGCTGCCAGGGGAAGCCAATTGAACAATCTGTTTATTCGATGCCATGTCCAGATTCCATCTCTTTCACCCTGTTCACGATATGATCATAAGGTGTACAGCTTTATTCAGACATTAGAAAGAACAACTAACCAAATTAAATCATTACCATGCGTTCAATGCACTCAATTCGAAAACCAAAAAGTGCATTGATATCTGCAGCTTCATGATTACCACGAATCAAATGCACCTGATGCAGATGCTCAACCTACACATGAAAACACGTATTAATATACCATGAAGTAAATTTAAAATCATAGCACTGTACTGACAGAGAGAAAAAGTACCTTCAAAGCTAGGAGTAGGGTTATGGTTTCCAAGCTGTGCTGGCCTCGATCAACATAATCACCCAAGAAGAGATAATCGATATATCTAATAGTCATCAATGCAAAATTAGATACACATTAGAGGTCGATAGAGTTTAAAAACAAATGTAGTACTTCAAATCAAACTGCAAGATAACTAATGTTGCCCTAAGTGACAAAAGAAATAGTCTTCAATTCATGAAGAACAAGAGTACACAAGTTTCAAAAGCTATGTCGACATAAGCAAGTAAACACTAGCATATTTTTAAGAAATCTAGATAAATGAAACTGTATCAAAGAACTAGAGAATTCGGTTAGGGACCTAATACATATAGAACGATGTCATGAAGTGAAAACTTACGCTATATCTCCTGCAGTTGAAGGGGATCCATACTCATCAAAAAGGCGCATAAGATCCCCAAATTGACCATGCAAATCCCCAAATATCTTAATAGGAGCCTTGAGCTGTAGAACACTAGGTTCAGCTGCAAATATTCTTTCAGCACTATCACAAAGATCTGCTATCTCGTTGCAATCCAAGAAAAACTGTCTGCGAACTGGAGGTTTCCAACCACGAGGTTTTAAAAGATGAGCAATCACCTGGAGAAGGGAAGAGAGAAGCCACGAGTCTTAACATGATACAATATATTTACCATAACCAACAAAATAATATAGAATTGTCATGACACCATAATAACCACAACAAATAAACAGATTACATCAAAAAAGTTTCAGCTATATTATCAGCTTGAAAAGAAATGAAAGCTAAAAGTAAATTTTACATCATGAAAAATTCAAAAATTACTGATATTTCTTAATCGTGATAAAGACAAGAATAGATCACTTGAAAGTCGAACACAATATGATTTATTACGATATGAAGGGGAAAAAAAATACCTTCTTTGGTACACTATTAACAGACATTTGTCGGTCTAGAAGTTTCCTAGCAGCTGTTGCATTTTCTTGAGTTCCATAACTGACACGTCTGCCTTCATTTTCAAATTGATCAATTGAAAGCTGTCTGGCCACACCTAAAACACCACCAGTCTCTGCAGCTACAACAACCTGCAGATGTATTAATGGCATATAAAGAAATCTTTTACCATTGACCGAATTGAAATAGACTTGAATTCATTAACCATCTAGATACTAACAGCACGGTGATGAAGCCTAACTCCAGCTGAAGTAGAATTATTAGACACTGCAGAATCTGGCTTAATCAAGGTAGTGATCTGTTTTCCACTGGAGGTGGCCTCAGCCCCCCGATCCCTATCTGGAAACTCAATTTCTCCATTAACTTGCCGAGCTTTAGCAGCAGCTAACGTAGCAGTAATAGCTTCAGCTTCTGCTGCTGCTGCCTCAACTAAGTACTCAACACCTTTGTTCTGTCTTCTGAAAAGCATGCCACATTTAATACCTGAACTTGAAGTGCTTCAAAGGGCCTAACTACCAAACATTACAGAGCATAAAGCGATGCAACATTTAGAAGCACACATACCGGGAACCTTGAAGCATTGCATTTTCAGTGCTAATATCAGTAAACATATCCCCATTTACAGGGGGAGCAACAGGAGTTCCTACTATCACGTCACCATCAGCAGCAGCAGCAGCAGCAGCACCAGGCACCGGAGGGTTTGTTCCGTCAACAATAAAACCATATCTACCTGGTAACCTCCCTTGCAGCACATTGGTAGCTGCTGCAGCTGCTGCATGAGAAGCTGCACTAGTTGTTTCAGCAGCAGCAAGATCTTCAGCGACAAGTAAGTCATCCAGCAACACCCCTATGGAAACAAACATGTCAATGACTGATAACATTTGATTCCATATTAATTAGCCCATATAAAAAGTTTTGCTTTTACATATTTATTGAATTCAACTATCCATTGTTTACAAACGATAATTGAGGCTTATTGATGAGAATATCATCTATTTTATTTATTTCTAGTTGGATTTTATTTTGTTTTGGATTCTTATTTATGTAATTGGGCTTGTATCGGCCCAAATCCATTCTAGTTAGGATTCTATTTTTACTATTTAAACCTAATTTGTCTTGTAATTTTCTTTAGTTTTTTTGATGAATTGAAAAATATTTTGGTGGATATGGCTTCTTCTTCCTCTCCCTCTCCCCCATGAATTTCTGCTTCTTCTCCGGTTTCTCCTCCCATTCTCTCCGGTTCTCCCCTCTTTCTTGCTTTTTTTTATTCTTTAATTCGTCATGCATCAAATTTGGTATCAAAACCGAAACTTGAATAACTTCTCATTTACAATCCAAAATTTTTCTTTACATTCTCTTTCCAAAACCCTTGTAGAACAACACAAACAAAATAATTTGTTTGAGGCAGCAGTTTTCTTTTCTTTTAATTTTCTTTCTTAGTTAAAAAAAAAAAAAAAAACTGTTCACGTGTACTGTTCACACCCGAGAAAAAAAATCATTTTTAGCATTTTTTTCATTTTCTAGAAAAATAATAATAATAAATAAAAAATTCAACTGAAGTCTCATTTCCTCTGCTACCCATCCTATATTAATTGTTGTTGTTTCCTCTTCCTTACCCTAGTCTCAATGCAAAGCAACCCAACACAAACATAAACCACAACCCAAAATAACACGATCGTAGGGATAGGGATCAAGTTCGTGAGCGAGAACGAGATCATGGTCGTCATGGTACTCATTCCCTTCTTCGTCATAAGGAACGTTTCTTTAGAAACATTAAATTATTCGATGGTTGCTTAGACCACCAAATTTTTACTCAATGGGACACCCCTACGCAAGGAAATTAGCTAGTAACTGAGTACATTGCTCAATTTGAAGAATTTCGAATGAAATGTCCTGTCGTTGAGGATGGAGCCCTAACCTTGGATAGGTTTATGCAAGGTCTAGGAGATGAACTTAGGCGTGAACTTTTCTTTCGAAGTGTCACTACTCTTGATCACGCTTATTCTTTGGCCCGAGACTATGAGTTGATTATTAATCATCCATATGAAAGGTGAGATCCCCATCGTTCACCCATCTCATTAGCGCCACTTCATCATAAGTCTGTCATAGAGCCTTCCCTGTCTAGTGTTCTTCCTATTTGGAAAAATAAATGTAAAGGTTGTGATAGTCCAAGACCTTCTTTTCCATATAGAAGACGTATTGACAATCATTATTCTGTTTCATTGGCTCCACTTCCTCCCGTCTAATGTTCCTCCAATCTTAGAAAATAAGGGTAAAATTTCTGAAATTGTAAGGACTTCTTCTTACTTGCTGTGCGTCGGCTATAAGGACTTTGGCCATATCTCTTCCAAATATCCCGGTCGAGCAGACATTAAAAGATTTAGTCTATAAACCTAAATTTGAAGATTTTGATGACTTGGATGATAATAAGGACACCTCATTAGATAGTATTCGGACTTTTCCTATGAATATAGGTATTGTCCCCCTTGTTCTTGATACGTGTCAGTCAAGTGTTGTATGTCGTACTCTTATCCAACCCAAATATACCAGGATTTGCGTAACCATGCCATTTGCAAGGAAAATCTATGAATTTGGAATTTGATCTTTCCAACTATTCAAATTGTGTAGAAAAGTTCTGAATATGGAAAGAAGACAAGATATAGTAATTATAGTCAATTAGTGATTGTAATCTTTTAGTTTTTTGGTAGAATAGTTTTATTCCTATTTTAGAAGATTAGTTTCCTTTTCCTATTACTCATCCTATGTATATATACTTACTATAATCAATGTTTTTATTATTGAAGAATTAGAATTTTCTCTCAATCTCGTTTTCTTCATGGTATCAGAGCAAGGGGCTCTCATCTAGAAAACTATGGCGGAATTCCCTGCCGACAGTTCTGCGTCTACAATGTCAGGCGCAGAATCAGAGGGTAATTCCTCAATTGGTCAAAATGCATTCAAGAATTCCTCGTTTCAGCTTACTGTTAAAAAATTAAACAGGAAAAACTACCGTGAATGGGCCCAGTCGATTAAACTGGTGATCGATGGAAAAGGAACGTTGGGCTACCTTACCGACGAGACAAGAAACCGGCCGACACAGCCCTACAGCAACGATGGCACTCCGAAAACTCCATGGTCATTGCCTGGCTAGTGAACTCGATGAAGCCTTCTATAGGGAAAACCTATCTGTTTCTCCCTACAGCAAAGGATGTATGGGATGCTGTAAAAGACACCAACTCAAACGCCAAAAACGCTTCACAAATCTTTGAATTGAAAACCCACTTGTGGCAGACCAAACAAGGGACGAGATGTCACGGAATATTTCATGGAAATGACATCTCTTTGGCAAGACCTCGACCTCTGCAGTGAAGAAGAATGGAAGTGTCCCGACGACATCACCTTGTACAAGAAGAAGCAAGAAAACGAAAGGGTCTATGAATTTCTTGCCGGCCTGAATCGCGAACTCGACGAAGTTCGAGGCCGAATTTTGGGACGTCACCCACTACCTTCCACTAGAGAGGTTTTTGCAGAAGTACGTCGCGAAGAGGCTCGCCAGCAGGTGATGATGAGGGAGGTTTCTGGAGAAGCTTCGACCCTAGCTGGAAGAAGAAATGAACCTCAAAGAACTACAGCTTCTGGGCCAGGAAATTATAAACATAACGAGCCAAAATTTTGGGCCAGAAATTGAACATATTAATGGGCCTTTTAATGGCAGTGATGGTTTGGGTTTTTCAAAAGGAATTATAAATGGGTCAACCCAAAAACAACGGGGCCGTCCTTGGTGCGAGCACTGTCGTAAGCCGGGTCATAAAATAGATACATGCTGGGAAATTAATGGGAAGCCAAATGACTGGAGACCTAAGCTAAACTCGAGGAGCCGAGGATATCAGGTTGAAACAAAAAACAATTCAACTGCAAGCAATACATTTAATTCCGAGCAATTGGAACAACCCTATCAACTATTTGCAAGCTTTCAAACCTCCGATCAGTCTTCTTCTCCTAAAGGCCCCTCTAGCTCACTAGCCCACAAAGGTATCTTTCCTAGAGCCCTAAATACTTCGAGATATAAAAATGCTTGGATTATTGACTCTGGAGCATCCGATCGTATGACGGATTCGTATCATCTATTCAATTCATACTCAACTTGTCTTGAGAACATTCGAGTTAAAATTGCAGATGGCTCACTTTCATCTGTTACAGGAAAATGGAGTATTCGAATATCTGAGTCCTTAACATTGGATTCTGTTCTCCATGTCCCAAATTTATCTTGTAACTTATTATTTGTCAGTCAAGTAACAAAAAATTCCAGCTGCTTTGCTAATTTCTTTCCATCTTATTGTGTCTTTCAAGACCTTTCATCGGAGAAGACGATTGACAGTGCTAAAAAATGCGAGGGATTATACTACTTCGAGGAAGCTGATGTGAGTTCACTAGGTCAACTTTCACAATGTAATTCTGCATCTACCTTTAAAGATAGTGAAATCTTGTTATGGCACAATAGAATAGGTCATCCTAGCTTACAATATTTAAAACATGTTTGTCCTTCAATTTTCATGAATAAAACACCTATTGAGTTTCAATGTGAAAATTGTGAGTTTGCAAAACATCAGCATACATCTTTTCCAGAATCAATATACAAACCATCCAACCCATTTGCTATGATTCACAGTGATCTACGGGGACCTTCCCGCACCCCTAACCGTACCCAAACAAAGTGGTTTGTCACATTTATCGACAATCACACTAGAGTATGTTGGGTTTATCTGCTGAAAGAAAAAATCGATGTTCGATCAATATTTATGAACTTTCATTCCATGATCCTGACACAATTTCAAACACAACTTCAAATTCTTCACACTGACAACGGCACAGAATATTTCAACGCTACTTTGCAAGACTATTTAAAAAAATATGGAATAGTCCACCAAAGTTCATGTGTCCATACCCCACAACAAAATGGGGTTGTTGAACGAAAAAACAGGCACATACTAGAAGTAGCTCGTGCCTTAATGTTTACAATGAATATGCTAAAAACATCCTGGGAGATGCAATTCTAACTTCTACTTATCTAATAAATCGATTGCCCAGTCGGACCCTCTCTTTCAACTCACCTTTAAAAAAACTCCAAAAACGCTTCCCAACATCCCATCTTAATTCAAACCTACCCTTGAAAGTATTTGGCTGTACTGCATTTGTACACATTCACTCCCAACACCACAATAAACTTGAACCACGTGCCATTAAATGCGTGTTTATTGGGTACTCTCCCACTCAAAAAGGTTATAAATGTTATAATCCTTTGGGGAAACGGGTTCTCGTGAGTCTCGATGTCACCTTTTTTGAAACCACACCTTACTTCTCGAAGCCTTCTCTTCAAGGGGGAAACTTGAACGGAGATCGGCTCTCCAATCATGAATTCTTGGACTTTGATCTCACCCCTTGTGACCTCACACATTCTAATCCTCCTAGTGTGCCATATACAGAAGAAAACTTGAATTCAGGGAGAGATGGAGAAAAGCAAAGTGACAAGGAGATACTAGTTTACTCACGAAAGTCTAAATCAAAGTGTAATGAAACCCTTGCAACTGAAGCACCAAAAGAGTCGGAACTGGTGATAGGAACTGATAAAGATCCTTTCAACAATCCAAGTGATGATCTACCTATTGCTCTCAAAAACCAACCAAATCATGTACTTTACATCCTATTTCAAAATTTATGTCTTATAGTGTTCTATCTACAAAATTTCGTGCCTTTACGACTAATCTTGACAAAACAGAAATTCCAAGACAAATTCAGGAGACCCTGGAGTCACCCAAATGGAGAAAAGCGGTAATGGAGGAAATAAAAGCTTTAAAGAAAAAAGAAACGTGGGAAGTGGTAAACCTGCCAAAAGGCAAGAAACCTGTCGACTGCAAATGAGTTTTCACTGTGAAGTACAAGACGAACGGGACAATAGAACGTTACAAAGCTCGTTTAGTTGCCAAAGGGTATCCTCTAACCTATGGCATTGACTACACAGAAACATTTGCACCAGTGGCAAAATTAAATACAATCCAAGTTCTCTTATCGTTAGCAGTGAATTTAGACTGGCCACTTCAACAGTTGGACATTAAGAATGCGTTTCTCAATGGGGAACTAGAAGAAGAAGCTTTCACGACAACACCACCAGGTTTCAACAGGTTAAATGAGGAAAATTAGGTGTGTAAACTCAAGAAGTCCTTATATGAACTAAAACAGTCACCTAAAGCGTGGTTTGATAGATTTGCAAAGGTACTGAAAACTCAAGGATATCGGCAAGGATAGTCGGATCATACCATGTTTTACCATCAATCAGGAAATGGAACAAAGACTATCTTAATTGTTTATGTGGATGATATCATTTTGACAGGGGACAAAATAGCTGAAATAGAAAGATTAAAGCAATGCCTAGCAACTAAATTTGAGGTAAAAGACCTCGGACAAATGCGATATTTCCTAGGAATGGAAATTGCAAGATCAAAAACAGGTATTAGTGTTTCCCAACGAAAATATATTCTTGATCTGCTAATCGAAACTGGTATGTTAGGATGCAAACTAAGTGATACACCCATTGAGGCAGGAAAAGTGAAAAAGGACACTGGAAAACTCGTGGAAACAGACAGGTATCAAAGATTAGTCGGTAAATTGATCTACCTCTCACACACTAGACCTAACATTGCTTTCGCCGTCAGTATGGTCAGTCAGCATATGCACTCTCCTAAAGAGGTTCATCTGGAAGCAGTATATAAAATTCTCAGATATCTAAAAGGAACTTCTGGAAAAGGTCTGTTCTTTGGAAAACATCAAAAGAAAGGAGTAGAAATATTCACAGATGCAGATTGGGCTGGATCCATAGAAGACAGAAAATCAACTACTGGCTACTGCACATTTGTGTGGGGATATATGACAACTTGGAGAAGTAAGAAACAAAATGTGATAGCAAGAAGCAGTGCTGAAACTGAATTTAGAGCCGTTGCACAAGGAATATGTAAAGGACTTCGGATAACGAAACTCTTGGAGGAACTAAAAGTCGGAGTCGAGTTTCCAATCAAACTCTATTATGATAATAAAGCAGCTATTAATATCTCTCTCAATCCAGTACAACACGATAGAACAAAACATGTGGAAGTGGATAGACATTTTATCAAAAAAAAGGTGGACGATGGAATCATTTGTATGACATACATTCCTACAAAAGAACAAATTACAGATTTATTTACAAAAGGGTTATCCAGACCAACATTTGACAACCTTATTAGCAAGTTGAACATGATCAACATCTACAGTTCAACTTGAGGGGGAGTGTAGAAAAGGTCCGAGTATGGAAAGAAGACAAGATATAGTAATTATACTTAATTAGTGATTGTAATCTTTTAGTTTTTTGGTAGAATAGTTTTATTCCTATTTTAGAAGATTTGTTTCCTTTTCCTATTACTCATCCTGTGTATATATACTTACTGTAATCAATGTTTTTATTATTAAAGAATTAGAATTTTCTCTCAATCAAAATATCATTCAACAGCAAACGAGCGCCATCACAATGGAGAAACAAATGGTCAATCGTTTCCCCATCCTTTCTGCACATATGTCACCAATCTGCAATATAAAATCCCCTCCATCAAAGATTATCCTTCCTCCGTTAACACTTGTCCTTTCACTACCGTCCATAGTAAAAACACCACCTTTGGAAGCAGTTTACACTTCCAAACCATCTTCTAAGGGAACGAATTCTCCGCAGATCCTAATAAGGATCTAAAATAAGTCCTAACTGGGAAATTTTCATCCCTTGCCAACGTCCACCCGATGCGGTCACTATCTCCTATCCTGATATGCACTTCATACAAAGAGGTCAATAGCAGCGCATAATCATCTACTTCCCAATCTTATAATCCCCTCCCAAAAACAATGTTCCAGCTGATGCTCTCGTTATGTGTATCTAATACATCATTCACCATAGCAGATGGCATCACGGCAATATGATACAAAGAAGGAAATCTCTCCCTTAGCGATCGATCTGTACACCAACAATCATCCAAAAAGCTAATAGCATTGCCATTGTCCACACCAAAGGTCACTCTATTTCGAATGTCAGTCCACCCTCGCCGAATATACTGCCACAAACTCATCCCGTATGTACCACGACCCTCAACTGAACACCATCCACTCTCTAAAGTACCATATTTCTCTTCTATAATTTCTCTTCAGAAACTCTCCCTCTCCACCCCAAATTGCCATAACCACTTACCCAACAAGGCCTTATTAAACAATATAAGGCTCCTCAATTCGAGTCCCCCAACCCTTGTAGGAGAACAAACTGCACCCCAATTGACCAAATGAAATTTCCTTTCCTCTCCTAACCCTCCCCAAAGGAACTCCCTTCGGATCCTCTCTAGTCTCTTAGCCACTGTAACAGGAATGGGAAACAAAGTGGGAGCCCAAGATGTCATAGGCAACTACGCAACCCTGCGCCCAATGTAGCAGTCAACCCTTCCACGTTATCGACCTCTCCAACAGTGATAGCCTCAGATTTTCCCAAGTTTATCTTCATTCCAGATACGACTTCAAACGACGCAAGTTCCTAAAGTGCTCAATGTTTGCATCACAAAAGATCATAGTATCATCTGCAAATAGCAAATGAGATATCTGCAATTTACCAATCCTAAAGCCATTTAACAAACTCTCCCCCACAGCCTTCTCAACCATTTTACTTAATGCCTCCATTACAATAACAAACAGTAATGGAGAAAAAGGATCCCCTTGTCGCCACCCTCTACTACTCCGAAAATAACCTTTAAGAGTGTCGTTTACCAAAACTGAGAAAGAGAGTAGAAATACAAAATTGAATCCACTGGCACCACTTAGCCCCGAAACCACATCGTTTGAGCATATACAATAGGAAACCCTAGTTCACGTGATCATAGGCCTTTTTAATATCAAGCTTACATAGCATCTCTGGAGCCCCTTGACGTAGTCTTGAATCAATGCATTCATTTGCTATAAGTAATCCAAGATCAGTCGCCATTCGACAAAAGCATTCTGAAATTTAGACACCACTTTTTCCAGCACCTCCTTTAATCTATTAGTCAAGACCTTTACAATAATCTTATACACCCCACTTTCTAGACTAATAGGTCGAAAGTCCTTAATGTCTGTCACTCCTGATTTTTTTGGGATCAGCACAATAAATGTGGTATTAGAGCTTTTCAAGAATCTGCCACACTGGAAAAAATAAGCAAAAACGTCCACAATATCCGATCGTATCACATCCCAACAAGCCTTATAGAATGCGAAGGAAAATCCGTTCGGTCCTGGGGCCTTGTCATCATTCATACTGAACACCACCTCCCTAATCTCATCCTCCCCAAATGATCGTTCTAACCGACATCCTCCTCAGAAATAGTGGAAAACACTAGCCCCTCAAGTCCTGGCCTTCAATCAAGCTGCTCCTTATAAAGATTTTGATAGAAACTCACCATTTAGGTACCAATATCCTGTGGGTCCTCATAAGTTACCCCATCCACCTCCAGCATAGAGATACGATTGTTGCGCCTATTGGAATTAGCCACCCTATGGAAAAATTGTGTACATTTATCTCTTTCTCTAAACCACTTGACCCTAGATTTCTGGCACTAAGAAATCTCCTCCATCTCCACCAACCTCTCCAACTCTCCCCTTAATTCTTGACGTCGCTCCCTCTCTTCCCCTCCCAATCCTCGACTTTCCTCCTTCCTATCCAACTCTTCTATTTTTGAGATGCATTGATTTTAACACCAGTTAACATCCCCCATCACCTCCTCATTCCACCTCTTGAGGTCCCCTTTTAAAGCCTTTAATTTCTGATCCAACACATAACTGGGGGACCCCCTGAACTTGTAAGAGGCCCACCAAGTCTGTACTCGCTCCCCAAAACCGTCCACTTTAAGCCACATCTTTTCAAACCTAAAACGGCTTCTCCTGCTATACCCCACATCCCCAGATAATGAAATAGGAAAATGATCTGAACATACCCTCCCCAATCTTCTCTGAGCGACATCCGGGCACTTAGCCTCACACTCCACACTAATCAAGAACCGAGCGACTCTAGAATGAACATGTTGCTCTCGATTAGATGACCAGGTAAATTCTCCCCCCATCAAAGGCATATCCACCAACATATTCTCCCTGATAAAATCTGAGAAGTCCTCCATAGCCCCTATTAGTCTCCCGCTGCTGGACCTTTCAGTAGGAAAGCGGACCACATTAAAGTCACCCCCTATGCACATTGGAAGATTCCACCAAGCCTCCCTGCCAATTCATCCCACAATCAGCCTCTACTTTCATCAACATTAGGCCCATAAACTTCTATAAACATCTAACAAAATCTATCCCCAATATTTGTAAATGAAAGGGATAGAGAAAATAACCCCTCACTAACCTCCTCCAACTGAAAGACTCTAGTATCTCACATAATTAGCACCCCTTCTGAAGCCCCCAATGACCCCACAAATTGATACCCAACATGCAATCCCCCCATAAGCTACTTACAACAACCCTCGAAACGATCTCCAACTTTGTCTCCTGTAAGCAAACAATGTCAGCCTTCCAACCCCTTAAGAGATTTTGAACACCCAACCTTCTTCCAGCTTCATTAAGCCCCCTCACATTCCAGCTAACTATTTTTGAGATCATCTTGAAGCACCGTCATCCCTTCCCATCAATCCTCTTCTTGACTCACCACCTCTCACGTCATAATTAACCGAGCATTCAAGCCGTTTAAGCTCACGATCTCCCTTTCTTCTTATCTTACCTCCTGGTGTATCCATCCCTTGTCCCTTACTCGCTTCCAACTCCTCAAATAATTGCAGGAGCTTATGTTCATACCCGTCGCAAGACACCCCCACCATCTTGCTGAATTCCAAAATTTTTTGAAGAGCCCAACTCGATGGTGGCGGTCTAATGTCAAGCTCACTCATTACCACTATCTCCTCAGAGGAAATCTGATCATATTGTAAGTCCTCTTCCTCCACCCGAACTACACCCCTATTTATATCCTCCTTTTTGGCGCCCTCCACCCACACAACTAGAGCTTTATCAGTCCCTGAGTCCCTCTCATTTATAGACTTAGAATATCTCCTACAGTAGGTATTCATAACCATCGTTGCCAAACCTGTTGTCCTTTGTTGTTTCTCAAAAGCCGAAGCTGGACTTTTTGTTGTTGCATTGTTTGTCTCTTGCTCCATAGTCGACATTAATGCTTCTGCTGGCCTCGTGTCCAACATCTCCACTATTGTGGAACAATTGCCTTTGGTCACATCCGGTCTCTTCGACTCCAAATTCATCAAACTCAGCTCCCCTTCCTTGTCCCATAGTACCACCTCCACCCCTCTACTTTGTACTTGGGATTCGCCACTTGGCTCAGCCATCACCTCTTTAATGTAGGCCCTCTTCGATTAGTTGTATAATCATCTAAGCCCACTACACACGTATGACAATATGTCTACCTATAACCAGTGCATTCCCGCTATCCAATAACCTCAGTAGTTCATCCAATTTCCGTTTCAGTGCCTTTATGTGGGCCCTTATGTCAGCATAGTTTGTAGAAATATCAGACGTTCCTTCTGTAGTCTTTTCGCTGTCCTTATGCGCCGTTGATTGGCCTTCCTTGTTTGGTCCCCAGTTTCGCCCGCGTGGATCACTCTTCTCATTTACCGCTTTATCCTCCTGCATCCGTACCCATTGATTAGCATTCTGAGAGGCCTAAATGTTTGTCATAACTGCGGCATAAGTCATCCTTGCCGGCTTTGATCTTCCACTACTCAATGCTTGGCCTTATCTTCAGCAACAAATGATTCTATAACTGCTTGAAACACGTGCGAGATCGTTGCCCATCCCTCTCCATTACGCCCTTCAGGCACCATCACTACACCCTTTCGACATCACTCCCCATACTACGCTATCATGAGATACCGACCACGACTGTTAGTATATCGTTGTGCCAAAAACACTCGAGGGGTCTCATTAAATTTCGAGACAAAATCCTCCGACATTCTAGCCATCCTAAACTTATCCACCATCACCATCCAAACAGCTCCAAATCTTCCCATGTGAATAGCATTGGAGATCGTAGATCCCCATTCTGACATCCTAACCAAGCCTGAACCAGTGACAGACACCACAAAATGTTTTGCCTCAATTCTGAAACTGGAGCTAAACACCAACATGCCATTAGGAACACTATCTCCCTAGATTCCGTGCAACTGAAGCATCATACGAAGAAACAGGATAGTTAAGAGTCCTAGGCGAAGTCTACATGTTCTGGACCTTCCCAGGCGACGGCGCGTGCCCAGATCGGTGCGTGCACCACACCGCCTCTTCCCCATGATCGGAATGACCTGAACAGTTCTCCTGTCAGGCGCGTGGGCCAGAAAGGTGGCCGGATCTTGAGGCATCTGGGCTCAAATCCCAGATCAGTTTCTGCTTGTGAAGACTCTCCACCCGCCAAAGTCGCCATTGGCTGCTTCAAATGTGGCAGGATCTTCAGTCAAAGCAGTAGATCGGACGATGGTGCTAGGGTTTACACCCAGGGCCGTCGCCTGAGGTTGTGGCTCGGTGTGTGGCGTGAGGCCGATTTTTTTTGGGTTCACCGGGCGACGCTATGTTGTCTTCGCCAGCAACAGCAGGGTGATCGACCAGTTGGGTGATGGATTTGGATATTAGGGAAGGGTGTTCCATAACACAGTTATTCAGGGAACTGGATATTAGGGAAGGGATACCCAGTTATTCAGACATAACATAGGTAACTTTGGCCACCATTCTATTTTAACTATTAAGGACTTCGTAGCTTACAAAAGTTATTTTAACCCCTCTGATAATCATTTTCTACCTCCGCATGGGAATTCCTATACTGAATTTTTTGACATGTCTACTTCAATACCATCTCTCACAGCACACAAAGATAAAATTGATGTTATTTTAAATGAACGTGTTGTATTGACCAATGATGGCAAGATTCAGTACTTCCTTGTTTGTTGGGTAGATCGACGTGCTTCTCATGCTCCTCATTATGTACAATCATGTGAAAATTTTGACGATGAGGTGCATGAGTATTGGTTATTTGGAATCCGGTATCAGTACTTGGTTAGAAGGAAAGGACGCCCCCTTCGCCAGATCATATTCTTGGGAATATGCTACAGTTTTTAGTACTATCATTCATGAAATTTCGGTACTTGGTTCGTCGAAAAGATCGTCCCCGTGGCTTGACTTGAAGCATTTGGAGTTTCAAATTGATTACAGCCTACAATGATCTATCAACTCGACAGAGTCGAGTTTTTCTCCTACCCCGAGAGAGTTGATGAGAACATCATTTATTTTATTTATTTCTAGTTGGACTTTATTTTATTTTGGATTTTTATTTATGTAATTGGGCTTGTATAGGCCCAAGCCCATTCTAGTTAGGGTTTTATTTTTACTATGTAAACCTAATTTGTCTTGTAATTTTCTTTAATTTTTTTGATGAATTGAAGAATATTTTGGTGGTTTGTTGTCTGTGGCTTCTCCTTCCCCTTCCCCATGAATTTCAGCTGCTTCTTCGATTTCTCCCCCCATTCTATCCGGTTCTCCCCTCTTTCTTGCTTCTTCGTTTTATTCTTTAATTCGTCCTGCATCACTTATGCCCAAGGTACAACTCACATGAGGCTTTCGTTAAACGCCTCAAAGCTGATGCACCGTGCCATTTGTCAAGGCTGAGTCTCAAGACTAAGATTTAGGGCAACTATGCAATTGTATGTCATGTCCTTCAGAATTCTAATTGTTTGCCACAGCTTTTTGGGCTATTTTTTATAGTCTACAACATTTTACAGGTTTTTTGTTTTCATTTTTAAAGATTTTTTTATGATTTTTTTGGTGTGTCCTCAGGCTTACGACTCAGCATCACATGGGCAAAATGCCTTGGTATCCTATTGAGACTTTTGAATATTGCCACTATCCCAAATCTACCAAATATACAACCTGAGACAGTAATCAGACCAGGAACTAGGGACATCTAATCTAGACTCCTGAGATTAAGGTGAACAGAAAACCTGAGAAAAAATGAAGAAAAATATGAAACATCAATTTCACTTGTACTTCGTAAGTCGTAGCAGAAACCAGTTATGAAGTGGGGACTGGGACTATAGACACAGATCCATGTAAAGAAGGCTCTGAGTCAGCGCGCGCGCGTGTTCATGCTTGTGAATAGTCAAACATAGAAACAATGTTCCAGAAGATGAACTTGGGCAATAGCAGATTGTAGTTTAAACAAGCATCTCAACATGCCACTTGCATGAACAACTCAATTGACTTTTCTATGATAAACAACTTCTCAACATGCCACCTACAGGAACAACTTAAATGACAACCCTTCCGTGGTTCTTCCTCAGTTTTCAGTATTCTCACCACTTGGGAAATTAAAAAATGATGCTCACAATCACTCAAAAGAGCAAGGCTACCATCTTATTCACAGAAAGCACAATTAAGCATGTCAAATATGTTGAGCATCTTCATATTCAGTAATAAATAATTATAACGAGCTTCTAAACTTGTGAAGGTAAATCAATGACACTTCTTTCAGAACCTCAGTGACAGAAGCAAATTGCAGCGTTATATTATTCTGTATTTGAAAATTACAATATGCCATTCCAAATGTCTTAGGGTTAGAATCCATGGAGATCTCATAACTCTCTTTCTCAAATGTATGTGTGGTGTCAACGTCATGGACATGTATATTTACCGCATATCTTGACCATTTGATCCCTAACAACTTGAGTTTTATGTACCGTTTATAGCTACGAATTCAATTCAAACATGCATCGCTGATGATAAAAATTCGCATCACATTCTCCCACGACTCCCGAAGTAAAATTGAGTTCATTTTACCTAACATCCAGAACATGTATCCCTACATCATAATTTTCATTAGGAGACATCTGTCATCTTTCTTTTTCAATTTCATGCATCCAACTTATACTAATTTTCAACATCAGAAATCAAGAAAATCTCACATTTTCTAAATACAGTTGCTATCCGCAGATTCTCGTATACTCCAGGCAGTCTTAAAAAGTGACGGGTAATAGGAAGAACTATGGGGTAGCATTTTTGTATATTGAGTATTGAACTTTGAAAATAGAGCTTAATGATGGAAGGGCATAGCGTGAATAATCTGACCAGATCGACTGTGATAAGCTAGTAATATTTACAGTTAACAAAAAAAAAAAAAAAATTGAATTCAAGAAAAGAGGCAACGCTTCATGACATTAGCTGCATACATCAAGATTCACGAGTCCTCTTCAGTTATATTAAACACATATATCAAGAGTCCCAATAGCTTTCATAACGAAAATCGAAAGCATACTCAATAGTGTATGCATCAAGTTGAAAGACTCAACGCCTCGCTAGGGAATTGGGAAAACAAGATCAAGTTATCAGAGATACGAAATTACAAAAACACTACTGACTATTACTGCCACAAAAACCAGAACTTATTACAAAGGAAAGGATATCTTGCTCACAGTGCAACAACAAGACTTACCACCACGGAGACCACCATAGACAAAGATCAAGTCGCCAACAGCAGCAGCAGCATGCCTACAGCGCCTTGTCAATTCTACCGATGCATCCCCACCAGCAGCATCAGCACTGAATCTGCCAGTCCTTGGACTAGTGACAACAGACTGTGTGTCACACCAAACTCCTGCTGCAGTGTCCAGAACTACACAGAAAAACAATCACATAAATTTTTAGAAAGAGCTTGATGTAATGCCCATTCTTTTAAAACAGTGTCAAGTTTTCGGTGGATTTGAAAAAAGATAAAGAAAATATTAACAGAAAACTAAATATATGAAAGTACCAGCAACACTCGATGAGTCTTCTACCATGCGTCCACCACCAAGTGCCCCTCCAGATACATGAAGACGAGCATTAACAAAAACCTAGAAACACCAGAATATAAATTACAAGTTCTGCCAAGAAAAATATGGAATCCAAAGAGAGCTACTCAATAAAAGAACTTACTGCAGCATGTTGATATCTGGGAGACGGTGAGACACCAGGAGCAATGGCCCATTCCCAACGACCATCCCTATGTTTGGCAAGCCCATAAGCACTTGCCAGCGGCTGCAGAAGATCATATGAATGGAAGTGTTCAAACAAGGCAGTCAATACAAAATTCCAAGACATAACCCATTATAAATAATTACAGAATTTTATTGACAGGGAAAATTTATTGAATTTCCACTATCTAACAAACCACATACTATAAAGAAAGGCAAGTGAACCTAAGTATATCAAAATCGCCCATGAAGTGTAATCAGAAATAACACTAACCACGCTAATCGCATCCCTCCCTCCACATAGTAGAAGAAGACCATCAGAGCGGGCGCTTGCTGTCGCATACCTGGGCAAGGTGACAAGCAAATAAAAGATAAAAAAACAATCATTCTAGTTACGTGCATGTACGGCTGTACACACCCATCCACAGTCCATATTTCATGAAATGTCAAGTAAAAGGATATTTCCATTTTCATTATTTACAATTTTACAAACTAATTAGCAGAAGAGACTTGCATTTTGCAGTTCAACCATTTCAATATGGCACTCTCCTAGTTCACACAATGGACACAACAATAAGAGTATAGGAAACAAAGATAACCTCACAGAGAAGCCAATTTAGTGACTAGATGGGTCAAGCTCAGTTTTTAATACAGGCCACTATGAGTGAGTAAGTCCAGAAAAGGGTGGAGACCCAACATTGCTTCCTAGAATAATTTTCCCCGCTAAAGTGGTTCTTTTTTAACTCAATGCATCCTCATGGTCCAAAGATCACATGCTTTTTGAAAGATCAAATACACTTCACCATTAACAAAAAAACAGAAGCATAGTTTTCCCACTTGATCCGCATAACTCCTATAAAAATGGTAAATGATATCATATAAAATATCAATTCAACTGCACCTTAACAGACACTATTTTTCGCTTGATTTAAGGAACTCCGTAAATACAGGAAGTGGAGTTATTAAAGAAAAAAGTTTGTTCTGCAATACATCAGCAGCTAGATTGTGATGCTCATCAAAACAGTTAATTCATTACAAGTCTGTAGCCTACTATAAAGCAAAAGGTTACAAATAATTTTTTAACAATGTGAGTTTCATCATAAGACTAATAGATACTAAAATCTAACTAGCTAAAAGATTCAGGTTAAGGTCTTCACATACCACACAACTAACTTAAAAACTCAATCAATTAAGAAAATGAAAAGAGGTAACTAGGTCCCCATGCTAATTGGCAAAATAAAACCTCAATGTATGAGACATTCATTTTAGCAACGGCATTCCATGGATGTAAACCATTCTGAAATATTCCAGGATCAACAACATTCTATACAATCAAAAAGGTAAGCATTTCTCAAAAGAAAAGATAAATAGTGAAAATGCAAAAATTTTATCCACTGGGCATCTGTTTCCTAAATGGCATCTTCATGCAGAAGTTAGCCATAATCAAACAATATACAGAGTTTCTGTCTAAGTAACTTCAAGGAATGTTAAAATAAAAGTATGCGCAGATAAGATAAAGAAGAGGAAGGAAACTCTCGTGTCGAAAGGGAAAGACCTATATAGACAGAACAGGCAGAAGGAAATAAAGTGTGCCTGAAAAGGGAGGGGGGGGGGACAGTAACTCACATGCATGGAGGCGGACCTTCACCCTCTGGTTCCAATTTTCGCCATTCATATGGCTTGGCAGCAGTGTCCAATGCCCAAACATCAGCTAAAGCCCGTTTACCTAAAAAGCACGTAACAAGTTAACGTTCTCTGATGCTACAACATTAATGCAAGAGAACAAACTCTGCACGGTACCAACCATCATTTCCACCAATAGCCATGAGATATCTTTGCCCAACCAAAGCCATGACATGTCCATAGCGTGGCCCTGGTCCCGGGCCTTGGACCACAACCCTAAAAGAGTATTAAGAACAGTTCCAGTTTATCTCATAAAAATATGTGTGTAAATATGTATAGTGTGCATTTTCTCGTGTTCATACACAAGCATTTATCTGGGCTATTTATGCCACGGAGAGGCTAACCTGTGCCACCGTGGCCGTTGTTGTGTGAGGTCCAGAACATGAAGATCCTCAGCAGACAAACCAGCTGGACCAATTCCACCCTATGATGGACCACAACAATAAGTACCTGATCATAACACAATATATATCAAGTGAACTCTTCAACATCTCCATATGTCAACGTACCTGTATGACAACCATGGTGCCAACCGCAGTAGCCACGTGCGCTGCCCTTGGTGAAGGTGGTTCTCCAATAGGAGTAACTCTGAGGAGTTATTAAAAGCACGTTACCACATTATGACAATACCAATTTAAGATAAGGAAAAACTAGAGAACAACAAAGTTGAGTAAAGATTGTACTGAACAAGTTATCATCAATTTAAGCTTACCGAGACCATTTATTTGTCAACACATCATAAGAATGCACATCAGCAGTAGCCCCCGCTAGTCCTGAAAAATAGAACCTAGAACATCGTTTATTGTTTATTACATATAACATGTTTAAGTCTCATTCTAATTTTGAAACGAGAAAAAAGTCTAGCATCATCATTCGCTCTATCATATGTTACATAAGCATTGCATAAAATGTGCCTCATGTTTAAGGAGTGTGCTCTGCAAGACCATGATACAGTTACAACTTAGTCAATAAATCGGTTCTTGCTGAATTTTTATAATGATTAAACTTTCTGTTCATCCTTCCTTTTCTTGACAAATTTCAATAAAGAAATCTTCATCTTTTTACTTGAAATCAACTCAAAATTAGATAAAATAACATCTCAGCAGCGCTAAAAATATAGAGTCCCCTCAAAATCCAGAAATGCAACATGCGAGTATGAAAAGAAAAATCCAATTTCCATGCGTCCATCTTCATAACTTTGACAGGGAAACAGTTAACACTCTCTTAAACAACTTCAAACAAGTATAGCTAGGATCTCCAACTTTCAAAGCTACTACACTCCCAGTTCTGTCCGTGTTTTGTGTGTGTAAATGAATTGAACAGAAACCAAGCATTCCAATTCAACAGCAACCGAACTAAAATAATAGTCTACTAAACCATTCAAAAACAAAGAATAGGGAACCTAAAAGCCAAGAGTTGAGGCGAAAGCATCCAAATTTGAACTCCAAAATATTTACAGTTGATTAGCAGAAACGTCATTCTGATCAACTTGATAAAACAAAAAAAACAAGAGCAAAACGTCATCTTTCTACATTTATGACTACAATTAAACATAGAATATATCAATAATCCTGCAAAAATTAAAATCTCAAAGATTAAAGAAAACGTACGAATTCCAGCACTTCCAGCGGAGGTAGGAGCTCCGGAGGCAGCAGAATTCCCTTCAAGAGCAGTAGCCCCACCAAAAAGAATCAATCTCGGGCCCATATAGCCAGGAGTCCCCTCCTCCCCTACGGCTTGCACAGCCGTCAACGTGTGGCCACACCTGGGACCCGGCCCATCCTCCTCCTTATCCATAGTTGCATTCACCAAACTGTAAGTAGGAGCGCATCGCGGTCCCGCAAGCACTGCAGCACCCACACCACTATCGATATTACTAATGCTACTACTGTTATTACTACTATGTTGCTGCTGCTGCAAAGGTGGCTGCTGATTAGTCGATGGGGATTCCGGAACAGTTGTAGGCTGTTCCGAATCTTCCCCGGCTGTTTTTTGGGCCGATGAATCGTTATCAAGCTCGGGCTCTGTAGTCATAGTTGAATCCACGTCCATCTCTACTTAAAAACCCTGAATTTCGAAACTTCACTACAAGATCGGAGCTCAAATACTCACCAATTAACATTTTCAATCTTCATTTTGCAAAACTCGTAGCTCCGATCCCTTCAAATTACACAATAATCCGCCTCCAGCTTTTCCCCAAAAAGAGGAAATTTTTCTCTTCTAATCCTCTCTCTACCAAGCTCTGACGAGTAATCCAAACGGGACGGCCAATCCAACCAATTGTTTCTCTGATTAACCCAATATTGTTCTCTTTATCTCTCTATAACATATATATATATGGTGTGTGACCTGTCTATATGTATTTGTGTATGTATCTCTCCCCCCTGAAAGAAAGATGGAGAAAATGATTTTGATATTAAAGGCTTATTATTGTACGGCTGAGATTACTCCAGTCACGTACTGTGAATTTTGGTCAGGCAGTGGCAAACTAGTAAATTCGATCAAGTTACAACTTTTAAACAATGATTGAATGTTTAAATTCTCAACATTTTTGTAAGAGAGGGTTTACGTCCAATAAAAAAAATACTTATATTCTTGGGAGGGTTCACGTCCAATAAAAAACCACGGACCTCTGTCTTAAAGAGGAGTGTACATCTAGTAAAACCCGTAAATTCTTAAATGCACCATGTTGCACGCATGCTCATATTATTGCCTACAAATTTTGGGGTTCTTTGATATTGTTAAAATTTATTAAAAGTAGTTGATTCCTTGAAATATAAAATATGATGTTAAAATTAATTGTTAACTTTGATTTCAACTTCTAATAACTTTTAAGCTTCAAGTACTAAATAGTCATCCGATAAAAAAAAAAAATTAAGTGCAAATAATATCAATAACTAATAGTGAAATTTAATATTTTATTTGAGTACACTAGTTAATAATTTTTGTTTATACAAATCAAGTGAGAAAGTTGTCTAATATAGACTCGATTTATTGTTGTCTCAATTAATGTACAACGCCTTAAGAAATAAAAATATGCATGGCCAATATTTAGCTCCAATACTCGGATATGAGAATCCACTTCTTATGCCTCATTGTGAATGGTCCCTTACGACTGTGGTCATAGACTTACCCGTTTAAAGCATGCCATTGCATTACAATTATCAATTTATTTATCATTGATTAACAACTTACTCAATGTATAACTTTTAATTGATAAACGTCGTTTTTTCAATAGTCAATTCGTGAGCAAAATTCAAATGTTCAAGAGATAATTATTATGATCTAAATTTCTCGTCCCAAGTATCTAATAAGCATGTACTTTATTTTCCAATGAAATTACCATTAGACATTCCAAAATTTTTATATCAAGTATGTAGAAAAGAGACAAATTTTGTTGAATCGGGACTTAGAGACAATATATTCAAATGTACGGTTTACATGCAATTGTTCAAAAGATAATCAATAACAACTTCTAGTCATATTAAGAAAAGTGGAAATTACAAGGAGGGCAAGGTTTGGAGACAAAATTTGAAAGTTAACATTTAGAGTTTTTTCCTTCAAAAATCAGATGATAATTCATCTGTTAAATATTAACTAATTAAATAAAAATACACACCCCCCCCCCACACACCTCATCCCCATTTTTCCCCAATCCCTATTTTCATTTCACACATCTCCACTCTACCTCTCCTCTCTTTCTTCCCATCCCACGGTTTACATGCAATTGTTCAAAAGATAATCAATAACAACTTCTAGTCATATTAAGAAAAGTGGAAATTACAAGGAGGGCAAGGTTTGGAGACAAAATTTGAAAGTTAACATTTAGAGTTTTTTCCTTCAAAAATCATATGATAATTCATCTGTTAAATATTAACTAATTAAATAAAAATACACACCCAACCCCACCCCCACCCCCACACACACCTCATCCCCATTTTTCCCCAATCCCTATTTTCATTTCACACATCTCCACTCTACCTCTCCTCTCTTTCTTCCCATCCTCTCTCTACCGAAATCTTTCCACCCTTTCCCCACACTCTTTCTTTCTCCCCGCCATCTTTCTACCAACGGCTCCGCCATGTGGTTGACCTTTTTTTACCAGATTTGCTGTATGTGGTGAGTTTCTCTTTTTCTGACCAAAAATGTTTTGTGGATGGTGATGTGGTGGTTTTGGAGCTTGAGGTTGTGGTAGATTTAGAGTTTTGGTTTGGTGGGGGGGGGGGGTGAAGTGGTGGTCGCGGTGCTACTAGTAACATGATGTTAATCTGCATAGGTCACGTGCACAGTCATATCGTACAATTGCAAATTTGTGAAATAGGGGTTACAAATTAATTTTAATTGGTCTAATATGGTGTCAAATCAAATATCACATATCTTTGTGCAATAATAACATATTCAAATGTACATATGTCACAAGTCATAGACAACAGTTTTAAGTCGCGGGATCATATTTCATATGTAATGGATTATTGTCAACTGGTGACCAACCCAATAGAATTGGTCTAGACCATTAGATCAGTATCACAGGTAAATGTATAATCGCCGATCAGAGATTCGACAACCATCATAGAATTCTGACAACTTCTCACCATCATCACCATTTGCACAATACCAAAAACCATACCCGAACACAAATAAAATAAATAAATAAATGAATCACCCAAAATTTTTGACATCATCACTAGGTAGTCATTGACAATGTCATCGACGTCGTTGTCGAAGCTGTTGCTAGAGCTGTCGCGCGAAGAAAAGAAGGGGGGAGAGAGGATTATCTCTGAAAATTCAAATATGGTAATGGATGGGATTGGGTTAAGGTATATTAATTGGATTTAATATAATATAATAAATAATATTAATCATCCAAATTTTGAAGGATTGAACCTTATTTCTTAGAGTGAAAATGGTGGTTTGTTAAGATCTTATATATAGCCCCCATTAAATTACATTCTATTTTTGACTTTTCTATTTTCAATCATACAATTTTTCATAAAATAATATTACACGTAAACAGAAAAATTTTCTTTAATTTTCAACCACTCATTTTTTTAAAAAAAAAAAAATACTATTCAACCCTTAATTGAACAAAAAGCTAATAAACCCAAAAATGTTGGCCTACAACAATTGTATCTCTCTCTCTCTCTTTATTATTATTTTTTTCTCTAGAGAAAAATTGTATTTCGACAGTGTGATGGAGATTGGATGCGAGAAAGAGACTACTGTTTTTTCAAGGAAAAAAAATCTTTTATTATTATTATTCATTTTGAGAATAAAAAGTCATATTCTTATCTTTATGAATCCGACAATACTGTGTTATTTTTTTAAATTGTACTGGCCTCTTTACTTTGTTCGATTGATATATGGGAATTCCTTTCAATTGAGTTAATTACAAAATACATGTTTCGACAAACATTCCAATAAATTCAGATTTGATGATACTCCTTAGTTTTTATCGTTTAGAGGGTGGGATAGTTGACATTGGAGTGTAAAGTTGTGAACTCGCGAGTGGAGAGCATGGGATTTGGAGAATGACCTGATCCAACAACTAAACACGGGTTTGAGCTGGCTTTCTATCTACAATGATGTACCTTTAATAGAGCAAACTAAAGTGTTACTAAAAGTATGATAAATATTCTTATTTATTTTATGAGCTCATATTTTCATTGTATTTAAAGAAGAGTAATTTTAAGTTCCCTTTTCTCTTTATTTTTAATAAAATTTAAATAAATGCTTAAAATCATAATGAAAGAACAAAAATTGTATACTTATTAATGAATCCATTGGTAACTTTATGTTGTGGTAATAGTAAAATCCAGATGTAGTTTATAACCTACATTCTTTTTTTTTTAGTCATTTTTTGCAAAATATATTTTTCTACATCAACACATGTTCTTATTGCTTCAATTTCAAATAAAATAATGTTATGTATAAATATCACATATATTGCTCAAGTTATACGTTTCGTCCTTCTAACCAAAAGAGGTTTAAATATTTACTACTTTAATTTTTTATTCAAAATTAGAAATTTTTGTCTTTATTTTTATTATTATTTATTTTAGTGGAAGAACATTTTATCTACAATTGTATAAAGTTGACATTATAACATTTAAGCCCCATCTAGCCTCATTTTCTGAAAATGAAAATGAGTGAAGTATTGTTTTTTTGAAAAATGAGTTATTAAAAGAGAAATTTTTTTTTTAATTTATGTGTAATATTATTTTATTTAAGATTGTGTGATTAAAAATAAAAAAGAAAAAAATGAAATATAATGTAATTGAATTTAATAGAGGGTCAAACGGGGCTCAAAATGTAAAGGAAATCGATAACAACTAACTACAAATAATAATGATTAATGAATACTATCAGACGTTAGTGTCATTTCTCCAGAAATATGCACAAATTTCTAGACAAGTAAATTGTTAATTAAAAAGACAAACTACATCGTATAACTCAAAACTAATGATAATTGGACCAGCGACGAGGTGACACGTGAGACTGTTTCTTTGGTTAGACGTATTTTAGCAACAATTAAAAGTTTGTTTTTTCAATTTCTATTTTGTATGTCAAACTTTGCGTTTTGGATTAATGAAAGGTGGGTTATGATATTATAATGGGACTAGTTTGGAGAGTTATTGTTTTCGAATAAAATATTTACGATCAGTGTTTGAGAAAAGTAACATTTAAACATAGGTGATAGTTAAGATGTGTTGAAATAAAATTTTCAAAAATAAAGTAAGATATGTTCAAATATATTATTATTATTATTATTATTTTTATATCCAGGCATCCACCTTACAGTGACTAAATTCTGGAGTCTACACCTTGGCCCCGCAAACTGCAGACAAGTTAAACCGCAGGTTGTGCCCCAAACTGATCAGTGCTCAAAAGCCCCCCCAACTGATCCGCCAAAGTGTCAAGCAAGTCGTTTCTCATCTTTGCACTTTACCTTCCAGTAGAACTCCTGCCTTCCAGGAGAATATCTGTCTTCCAAGAACCTTTCAGGAATCGAACTCACGACTTCTAATTTGGCAGCCTTGAAGCGCCCTCATTTTTGCCAGTTGGGATGTGCCCTGGGGGGCACAAATATATTATCTTTCATCCTAGTTCTGATGGACTCGCGCCAAATTGAACTTCTTTCTTTTGGGTAAAGACCAACACAATTTTGCACTTCTAGTTTAAAGTTAGCCCTTGTTTGAGCTTCATTCTTTTCATAAAAATATATTTTTAAATAGTGTATTAATGAAAAATGTGTGGTTGAAAAATATAAAAAATTTTAAATTTGCGTGTAATATTATTGTATTGAAAATTATGTGGGTGAAATAATATCAAAATATTATTTAAATATGTATTTTTTTCAAAGGATGAGACTCAAACAAGGAATTAGTTAAATAATCTTCTCCCTACAACCAATTTGACAAATTAGCGTCCCTTTTATTGTACTATATGTTACATAAATACAAAAACAAGCCAACAAAAAAGTGCAAACTATGTTCTTGTCTGTTATTGAATTTTTAAAACTCATTTCTTCCCAAATTCATTTTGAAGTATAAAATTTCTCCATAAAATAATTTTGTACATGTACTCATAATTTTTTCCTACTTAACCACATATCTTTAAAATGATCAATTTTCAAAAAATCTATTCTCGAAAATTTTACGACCTATGTATAAATTGAGAACAATATTGAATATTATAAATTGTCATGTTGGTTTTGGCCCACAACTAAAAACATGGAAAAACAATAATGATCGTCTTTATAGGGAAAGGGTGGGGTGTCAATGTTCTGAATGTTTTGTTGCAATGT
>NC_036237.1:32239188-32241209 GCF_002742605.1 Olea europaea var. sylvestris
GAGCCTCAGCTCTGGGCAAGATACGGTATGCTATTCTCGATTAAACAGTTCTTCTCTTGTCCGGTTTGAAAGGTGTAAATTTTTATTCCCTGTTACGTATTTGCTATGATATGGAACAAAAGTTTGATTTTGGAAGCTTTTGAGTGTTATATCTTTGCGTAGATTGCTTTACATCATCATATAGTTCTTGGGATAAAGAAAAATTGGGGGATGTGTATATGTAAGTTCGTGGAATTATTTTGTTTTCATATTTTCTTTGTGTATTATAGTGGTGTTAGTCAAGTACATCTGTTAAGGAGTTCTCTTCAGTATTCACTTCCTAAAACAAACTCAAATATTTTTAAAATAGAGGATTTTTGGAGTTGTTTTAAGTCTTAAGATATGCATCATTGCAATTGTTATCGAGGTGAATGCTTATATTGTCCTTGCTTACAAATCACAATGATTACTAAGAGCATGTTTGGGAAGTGTTTATAAGCAATATAAATAATAAATAGATAGAAATGAGTGGTGGATAAATGGATAGCATAAAAAGTTATAAACATGAGCCAAACATAGGCTAAAATTTGCAAGACATGAATTGATAGGTGGAATAAATTTATGTATGGGCTAAATAATTGGTCTGATCCATCAACACAAGGACAAATTAAGCTTTGTTCCCCATAAATTTGATACCCGCTATAATATTCCTTTTTCTCCATTTGGTTCTGTTCATTGTTACTTCTTGTGGAAGATCAGAAAAGATTGATCTTTTCATATATCTAATAGCTGTATAGTTAGTATTTTTGTGCAAATAATCCCCTGATTCTGCTCGAAATTTTCCGAAGTGAGACATCTCAAAAATCAAGCTAGAGCACAGCTAGGAAGGAAACTATCCCTACTTACATTATAACAAATCAAATGCAGCTTGAAAATTAGCTGAGAAGCATCATAAAATTATTCTTTGTGACAATCTATATGCAAAATAAACTAGTCTTATACTACTGCATTGCAACTATGAAGTTACAAAAGATAACCAGTCCATTTTATAATATTCATATGATGATTATAAAGGTTTATAATAATTCAAAAGCTATTCTCCCGAGCTTCCATAATCACATCCTTATAAGGGTTCAAGTCTCCACATTTGCAAGGAATTTGCCCATAAACTATATACACTATTGCTTCTTTTCTTTCCGGTCTACAACAGTATAATTACCATCGTTTTACTTTTGGATGGGGAGACACATAGTTAGCTACTAAGCCTGTTGAGTGGAGAGTGCATTTAAGTGTGCATTGATGCATTACAGTTAGTCCAAGATAATCCTATTTACAGTATAACCTCTATAAACTGATAGCCCTAAGACCATATAAATTCTATTAATTAATCGATACATTAACAATTTATTAATTTATAGAGTGTATTTACAGTTTAACGAATATCCATTTAATCAGCTAAAAAGTCATTGTATTTTAAGGAAATCAATGTCCATAAGCAATAGCCCTGTTACCCCTTTTTTGTAATTCAAGAATTCAACCTAGAAAATCTAGATGCAATAAAAAAAATTAGAGATGAGATCCAACTAGATTTAAGCATCAAGAAAAAAACTAGTAACAATAGTCATATTTTAATAAAATGTCATAGTCGATTTTATTTGTAATTTTAGCAAATTATTAATTTATGATATGTATAGGACTAGACAGACTTATCTAAGAGTTTTCATGAAAGTATTATCTTGATAATCTATCGAAATTATTTATTTAGCCTATTAGGACTAGACAGACTTATCTAAGAGTTTTCATGAAAGTATTATCTTGATAATCTATCGAAATTATTTATTTAGCCTATTAGCCTAAGTCGGGACCCAAAAAGAGTATTATATAATATATTTTTATTAAGGGTGCTTTTTATTTACGTTTCTGTTTTTTGTTTTCAATTTTGAATATTTTGAGGGATTATTTTAAGATTGTAGGAAACGCGTTTGGTTTGTTATCTGGAAAACTTTCTCAAAAAAAAAAAAAAAAAAAAAAAAAAAAAAAAA
>NC_036237.1:32249341-32251127 GCF_002742605.1 Olea europaea var. sylvestris
TTCTAACAGTTCAGAAATCAGAAAGTATAATGAGTGAAAGATACCTCTGAATTGTTTTTGAGGTCACTCGATCTTACGCTCCAGTCCCAAAGCAGTGCATGGGCATTTTGTCTAACTTTTTGTAGGTACATTTATGCTTTAAGTTAGAATTGAACGGATTTAGATGTTTCAGTAAACTTAAATGCTTGATGCAGACATTTCTTTGTCAAGTGACTTATTCTACCTCTACGTGGCTCGTGGGCTTGTTGATTTACACGAGTCATGTGGTTATCAGGTCAAATGCCATGTTTTCTTATTGAAAATATTCTATCAAGTAGTTGGAGTCAAAACCTTTTTGAATTTGTGGTGGACGTGTTATTCTTTGACTCAAGTAGTGGTGTTCATTTTTATTTTATTTTTCGCCGTAGGAAGTTTGCATTCTTAACAATTACGTTTTGTATTTTCTATCACGTGTACCATTTAGGTTCTAAATTATGGAGTGAAAAGAAAATGAAAACATCTTGACCATTACTTCTCTAGTAACAACACAAACATTGACCTTCATTTAACATAGTTAATTTTTTGTTATTTATTTAACTGAGCTGTATTACCTTTCCTTGAAACAGGTTATGATTTAAGACTACTCTGTAGCTGTAGAGAGTTGGAAGAAGCTCGAGGCAGTTTTCGTTATGAACTAAAAAGACCCAGATAATATGATATTAAAACAAGATTTCGAATAATCGCAAACAACTAAATGTAAAGTTGCCGAATATTAAAAGATTAAACGCAAGCGATTTCTTTCAACTTAAGTTCCGGAAGTTTGGCGACCATATCTAATGCCTACGTCCCCCGTTGAGCATCCAATAAATTGGATGTATACTCGGTTGCAATAAATAGCCCAAAATGGCAACAAAGATTACAGATCAGTTCTTCCAACACGAGAGAAGTACAACACACTTATCTCTTCAAAAATAAATTACAAATCTACGAAGAATCACTCAAGAAACTTCAATACGCCTGCTGAAACTAAAAACACAGATCTCAGTCTCGCATGAACTTTTAAAGAGAGAAGAAAACCACGTATCAAAACCCTAGCTTTCAAAAGAAAAGACATATATTTCACAAACTCAAACAGTCAGAAGAAGAGAAAATGAAGAAGTGCCAAGAGTAACGGCACTTTGTGTATTATATATCTGATACTACAAAGATGCCTAATGAAGCCCATGATAAGGACACGTGCCAGCATCCTGTAAAAAAGCCTCAACTTAAGAAAGTTGAATTCCAGTAATGTGAGTTTAGTCATATTTTAGGACCACATCATAGATCACTGGTTTGAGCCTCAACAATGTCCACCTTGCTACATAAATTTGGGACCAAAAGTGCAGCCAAAAGCAATCATTAGCAATTTAATTTTCATTTGCTCTAAGTATATGTTTATGCATTAGAAAGTATAAATAGATAATAACTTCAAACAATTATGAAATTCGTTTAAAAGTATTATTTTAGTTGCCATATCTGAACGATTAAATTGGGTAGAAACCTTACTAATTTTTAGAATATTTTTTTAAATAATATCCCTAATAAAATGATATTTAATGTCTCCGTATTTGGTCCTATCATTAAACATGGGGATTTTATTTCGATATACAGCACTTTGTTATCAAAGTGCATAATTGCATTTTCATCAGCAAAATCAAGATCACTCAATAGTTTACTCAACCAAATACCTTCTTTAATAACAGTAATGTATTCTGCTTTAGATGAGGACAAAGCTACAACATTTTGAAGTTGAGATTTCCAACTAATT
>NC_036237.1:32256192-32284620 GCF_002742605.1 Olea europaea var. sylvestris
TCCACTGTTTTTCCCTCATAAGTTCTCTTCATTATTTTTGTTAACATCTCATATAATCTAACGAGATTCTGGGATTAACCTAGTCTTCCTTTTGCCATACTGTGGCCAAACATCTATGGCTTCAATGTTGGTGCATATGCTTTTGAAGTTGGAAAATTTGCCATATTCTTGCATTTTTCACATGTATATTAGGCAAAATTGCCTATGGTGGAAAGGTAATGGCCCTGACTGGCTATTGTACCATGAGCTATCATGCATGCGCTTTCCATTCCACAAAATGATCCGCTTTTCATCCTCTAGCCTAAGTGAACTTCAAAGTTAGGAACAATTAATGTGTCGAGTGGATTAGTTTCGCAGGATATACCTTCTAGTTATGTTAATATGCAATGTATATGAGAGCAAATGTATTTGCCTTGTAACCTTTCTTTATATTAATGAGAAGTTTTTGTTTTTTGTTATATTTGGCTTGCTTAAGAACACGAAATTTAAATAATCATTCAACTTTGTTTTGTTTGTATTTCATTGATAATACTTTCTTAAAAGCCTGTTTGAGAGTGATTATGAGAATTGATTTTTTGATCGTTAGGAGAAAAGTGGAGTCCACATGTGAGAGAAGAAATCAAATATAACGGCTGAAATAGTAAAATAACAATCAAAAAATTAATTTTTTGAAGGAAAAAATCGCTCCCAAACAGGCTATAAGTATATCTCATTTCAAGGGTGTTTAAAAGGCTTGCCATCTTCACCTATGAGCTTATAGGTTTATACTCCAATAACTTCAATTATCGTGTATGGTCCTTACCAGGGCCGGTCCTGTGATTGTCGGGGCTCGAGACGAAATCCAAAAATTAGGTCCCCCAAAATGAACGTAAATGCAAAATTGAACGATATATTATGCAACATATTGTTACCTTAAAACTTAAGATTAAAACAACAAACAAATATCTCAATCATATCACAATTAATGAAAAACTATTTTCCTTCTTTCAATATTTAAAAAAAAAAAAAAAGAACTTCGGGCCAAAATAGGCCCTTTGTGGTTTTGGACCTGAGGCACAGGCTTCATTTGCTTGTGCCCAGGACCGGCTCTAGTCCTTACCACTTCAGACCTAGCGAACTAGAGCTCATTTCTTTCCATGCGACAAACACTTTCTTTAGTATTAGGTCTCCAACTTTGAAACATTTTCTGGGAATTTTGAATTTAATTTTTTTTCCATCCTTTTTTGGTATGCTGCAAGCTGTTGGGAATCTACTTATATATGCACAGCGAAATTTAAAATTATTTCGATTCCCACCGAAGATCCCTTTATATTTAGATAGAAATTGTGATAAAGATTGTACCTTTGAAGAATTCTGCAAACCTTTTGCTTTTCTTTTCTTTCCAGCAATCTTGATTTGCCACCCACAACTGTCGAATTGTCCAGTCTCCAACGGTGATCCACACAGAGAATAAGATTGCACCTTCTAGGGTTTTCTCTCTTGTGCCAGCAATAATAATGAAAATCGTATGAATTGAAAATCCTAATCTTTTATTTATATAAGTCCAAACGAGCCTGGCTCGGTCCGGTCCAATATTTAATTAAACCATTTAATTAAATCTGGTGCATGAATTAATTAATCCAATTAATTAATTCGGGCCTATAAATAACCAACCCAATTAATTAATTTATCCAACGGTTGTTAAATTAATTAATTGATAAATTGTAATCTTCCAATTCTCTTTTGTGTGTGACCCATCAAGCTCTCGATCACGATGCCTAACGACATGAAATATTATTTTGATCTAATCAAAATTGATAAATTAAAATACCCTTTTAATTTATCGTCAATTCACACTCGTCGTCTCTGATTGACATCGAGCAATGTGTTTGGGCAATACATGTGACTGGGAAATGTCATGTGGTGTGACAAAACCAAATTCGTTCGTTTACCGTGAAACTATAATCCCTTCGTCAATATGATCCGATCAACTACGAGATATGAAAGTGTGTCAATCTCGATTATCGATCATATCTTTCACTCCACTATTAAGTCAATATAAGTCGAAACTTCTTTTCGATTTATGAGTACACCTTGGCTAAGAATTTTCATCATTGACTTAATTGAATGAAACGCAGATCATAATCTCCTACTATTTAAGAGTGACGAATCCTTTATTGATCAATCACTACCTTCATACGTTTCTTGACGTACCCAAACGATGTCGTTTTAGCGGCCCTTTTCAGAGCAACATCCAGTACCGCTAAAGTTTGACTATCCTCATATAAGATACCACGACGACCTCAAGTCAAATGACCAATTCCACTATCGAACATTAGAGATTAACCACTGACACTCAGATAGTTATCCATGAGGAATTTCTCGGCGGGTCTCCAATGTTTTATTCTATAACAAAACATCCACGTGTTCATTTAAGTGTCACCACACTTTAACTTGTGACATCAGCTACTTATTTCACAAGTAAGAAATGTCACACGTGATGGTCTATCCGTAATAATGATATCCGTATCTCATTATTACTTACGACCATGGATGATTTAAGATTCAATCAGATGTAATTTGTATCTCATAATCACAACTCCTTGTGATTAACAAATTACGGAGATCTGAATCTTCTGACTCTATTATTTATTTAATTGTCTATTAATTAAATAATAGATCTGTCATTAAATTGCATTAAATATATATCAAAAGTATTTATGTCCAAAATTGATTGGACCTAGGACATGATACTTACACAAGCTTAGTCTATGTTCCCATTTATAGCATCTTCATTTTGTTCTTCTATTATATCCTATTCTCCTTGCGGAACTTACCCCTACTTAGACTGGCAATATTGCTTCTATCACATCGATTAAGGAGAAAGGAGTTTCTCCTGCAGCGGTTCTTATGGTGGTGTGATAAGACCATAAAATTTGCAACAATTCATTGACCCATAATCCTTTTGCAATATCCAACTTTCTTTTTAAGATGTTGGAGAAGTGTTTACGAATCACCAATTAGTCACATATTGCTCTCAATTTTTTCCTTGGAAATGTGTGTCATTAAATGATATTATAGAGTTCAGCACCCCGGATAATATTAGCCTCAGTGATACTTACGAGAGGCCCAGTTTGATGTAATCTACTGCCATGATTATGAACCTTATATTTGACATTCCTTTGGGCTATGGTCTAGCGAAGTCAACTCTCCACTTTTCGAAGGACCAAGGTCTACTACTCGTTACCAGCTCTTGTATTGGTTGTCACGATATTGATGCAAACTTCTGACTTTTTTTTACATTTTCTAGCGAAGGTTAGAGCATCCTTATCTCATAATGGGCCAGTAATAGCATTTTTGCGTCAGGAACTATCGTTATTAGCTAAATGAAAAAGCCTAAAAAGTGTGTGAACTTGCAAGATACCGTAAAATATCGCTTGTCCTGACCTAAACTCCTAGGTGCTCTTTCAAAACGTGAAAAGCCTAAAAGGTGTGTGAGCTTGCAACATAATTTTCTTGATTCAACATGTGCAACTTTTTAAGATTGGCTGATGATTATTTTCTTGTCGTTTTAGCTTTATTATTGATTCACAACAAATAATGACCGTTAATTAATTAATAAAAAGTATTGAAGTGTGAAAAAGAATACAAAAAAAAAAAAAAAAAACAGCAGTATTGATAGATATGCCTATCTTCGTTCCGATGTACACTTGCAAAAGTTAAGTCCACTAGGTATAGTGAAAGGACAGGTGTAAAAGTAACACAAAATACAGCGCTGAACGATATAAAAAGAAGTTTTAAGATAAGATGGGCCGAATTTGGAATCACAAAATTTTTGAAACGATAGAAAAGCAAGCGACGGAGATTAGAGTGGCGGGAATATCATATGATTACGTGTGCCTACGTACCATTGATATCTAAGGTAACGTATTTTTGCAGAATATCCTCTGCCCACCCATCATTATTCTTATTCCTTCTATCTTACCCTTTCAACTTTGCCGTTTCCGACTTTCAAGTCCAAATGTTCTCTCTTCTTCATTACCATTCATAGCCGCATTAACACCAATTTGAATACGTCTATCTTTTCCTACTCATATTAGACAGATTACAATTAGGATATCAGAATCCGAATATATTTTCCCACTTTTTCCGGTTCTTTTCTGGCCAATGCAATGTGCTAACTAGTAAATTTTCATAAGGAATTATCAAACAAGGAATAAGAAGATATTGTTATTTCTTCATTTAAAAATCTCTGATTTAATCATACTACCCCTGCCTTGCGGATTTCAATTTAATGCAGGGGTAAGGGAGGACTCCGAGATATATACAAGAAACTTTGTAAATATCAAGGGAAGATTCGTTCTGGACATTCGCAACATGGGTTCGTACCAATTGATCAAAGAAACTATTAATCCAGAAGCATTGAATCTGCAAGGAAACAAGTGTACTCTGCGCATTGAGGCTAGAGAACGTGGTGATGATGTTGAATCGGCTTTATCAAAACTTGATTCCTCGTCTTCTCCTAGTTTTTGTCGCAATGCCGCCTCCAGATGTATGGCATCTGCTTCTGGAACTACTCGCCTTGTCTCCCTTGATGTATTCCGGGGGCTTACTGTTGTGGTAACTTTTCATCTTATAATTGCATACATAGTACTCGTGCATGTTTATATTTGTTTCAGGTCTAATAATTTGTGTATGTTTAAGCAGTGTATGATACTAATTGTAGCATTTAGGGTCGAAGCATCTATTAGAATAAGGTAGAGAGAAAGACAACCCATTTTACTTTTGGTGGGAGGTTTCTAGACGATTATAATAAAGGACAATAGCAGAATCTTGGATGTTATAGAAGTTAGTAACATAAGAAAAACTGTATAATGAAGTTTCTAGGTAAAGATCATTAAAATTAGACAGTTACTGGCTGGCCAACTTATCTGCGATCTGGGAGAGTATTGGGGAGGCTGAATGAATCAATAATGCTGGTGTCATCTATTTCTTAATTCAAAACATTTACCATCCCATTTCACTTATGATGCAGTTGATGATACTTGTCGATAATGCTGGTGGAATCTTTCCAGCTATCAATCATTCACCATGGAATGGTTTAACATTGGCAGATTTTGTGATGCCATTTTTCCTTTTTATGGTTGGCGTATCTCTTGGACTTGCATATAAGGTACCTTTATTTATAAGAATATAGTTACACATGCCTTAGAGACCTGGCGATTGCATTACGCTAGATTGTTATGACAACTTTCTTTCAGCCTGAGCATCTGCATAAACATATACGATCCTGCCTTATGTTCCCATTACATGACTGTAGAAGCATCTGTTTCTGCTTATCTTATTTTGAGGTAGCCCAATGTCTTTTTCAACGTTTATGGGATTTTTTTTGGAATTATTTTCTTACATCATTTATGTTGTACTCTATTGATACGGCTGGTATTCTATTTGTTTCTTGAGCGATGTCTATAGAGGCTCCTAATATTTCCATGTGTACTAAGTACTTTGCTTTTGCCAGAACTTGACTTGCAGAGGTGCTGCATCAAAAAAAGCAATGTTCCGAGCGCTAAAGCTTTTAACGCTGGGTGTTTTTCTCCAAGGTGTTTTTTACATCGAATTCATTATGATGTATCTTTGTAAATTGCTATTTGATGATGATGACTTATACCAGAATCTCTTGGGAAGGAATTCATTTAGAAGATATTTAGTAATATTTATGTCTTTCTTATGGATGCTTTTACTAGAATTTCTTCAGTGAGCATGCCATCAATCATCTTTTGGTCTTCTTCTTTTCATTCACATCATGTACGTTCACTTCTGATATGTACAGGTGGCTATTTTCATGGTATTAATAACCTAACTTATGGTGTGGACATGTACCAAATTAGATGGATGGGTATATTGCAGGTATGCATCAAAATTTGTTTCCTCAGTTTTCTTCTACTGAACACATTTATAGTCTATATATAAAATCCAGCCCTTTTAACTTCTTTTGGCTTCCTATAGTGAGAAAACTCTTTAGTTTATGTACTTTTTACAGTATTTTTGAAGCGAGTGGTTTATACATTTTTAAGTTTTTTATTTTTTATTTTCCTTACAGAGAATTGCAATAGCATATTTTCTGGCAGCAGCATGTGAAATTTGGCTTAGAAGCAATGAGAAAGTTAATTCAGAATTATCTATGCTAAAGAAATATCAAAAACAGTGGTAAGTTCAAGCCCATGCCTAAATTCGTACGTTTTGAAAGTGTTGAAGAATATGATATGAGATGTCTGTTGCAAAACTGTGTTCAAACTGAAAGAATCAAGTGGAATAAGTATTGGAGGAATTGTGCAATTTGACAAACCATAGCTTCTTAGTAAAATGAAATGCATCTCCATGAGTGAAGCATGTTATTTCATCCCGTAAAACGATATGACAATGCTTGTAGAAAACCTATGAACTGCATAGAATCATCTCTTAGACTCAAAACGTTTATATGCTGCCTTTGTGAGCATGTAAAGGAGTCAGAAGTAATTAACAATTGCTTTGGAATGTATGCATTTAATTTTTAATGTAAGGGTTACATCAACTTGCTGTGAGATATCTGAAATCAAAGGTAATGTAGACGAGCCTATCTTCTGGACTTTTTGTTAAGTCTTCTCAAATGCATAGCTTGTACATGTAAGCAAAGTTACTTGTATGGGAAGCTTCAAAAATGGCACCTCTGCAGCGTAAGCAAGGCTGATTTTGTATGGTGGGATCAGGGATGCACTCAATGAATGAAGGAATTCAAAAATTTTGCTATGCGGCTTATATTTTGTGTAGGCTAGAAATTTAACTCGTCGTCTTTTTGTAATGATCACGCGTGCTCGTATTCAAAATTCCTGTTGGATATTTGTTTAAGCGTATAGATTAGATCAATATGACTTAGTTCTTAACAATTCAAGAACATCTTGTGAGCATGAATACACCTTGCAGATTCATATTCTAAAGGATTTTGTCTGAAGCAAGCATAGTGCTCTGTTTTAAGTAAAATGGCTCATGGTTACAAAGTAGAAATCTCTATTATTGGGAAGCTGCTGGAGAAAACATTTACTAGAATCACTTTACATGCAAATTCCTGCATTGTGACGTTTCAATAGAAGAGGAGTGTGAAGAACTGAGAAAGAATATATCAGATTGATGCACAGTAGATAATCTTACATCAGATGAGTTACGAATAATAATACAGTACTGTAGATTCAATATCCTGTACTCATTACACTTGAAGAGACCAAGAAAATTGGATTTCGGATATAGAATATGTTCATGTTTTTTAACCTTAGACAAGTGGAGGCATATTTCGTCTCATACAGACACCATACAGACAATGAAATATTTCAGTTTCTTCACCCTTGAAATAAAGTAATTTATTTACTTTCCTGAAACCTATTAAGCTAATATTTCTACAATATTGCTTTGAAGATGTTATTACATCTGACTACATTGTTATTAGAAATTCCAAATATCAGATCCAACAATTATAGAAAACTAAGTGTGTGTATGGGTTTCTTTATAATCTGTAACGTGATTATAATTATAATCTATAATAAGATTAAAATGAGAGAAGTAATGAGTCCCACGAAATCTGTATAGATAGTAATAACTTTGAATGTATGGTTAAAATTTATTCCCAATAATTTTTGAACACCCAAGGTAGTATCTAATAGAATTTAGTAAAATTTTTCTCTAAATCCCCTCCCAATGTAGTATATACAATAGGATGTAAAAGTCAAGGCAATGTGTACAATGGAGAAATAAGTCAAATAAATAAATAAAAGTCAAGGTAACAACCATAGAAGAACCTATCTGATTTTATTACGAGACATTAATATGTCAACTGAAATGTTGAGCTCTCAGAAAGAGGTGCAACGCATTTGTTAGGGAGACATTGGAAACTAGACTATTAATTAATTCTGTTTGATGTTTGGCCCTTTCAGTTCCTGGCTGTATCTACAAGTCTTATATTTCACTAAATTATGTTTCCTTTTTCCATATTTTCAGGGTTGTGGTCTTAATGCTTACTGCCTTGTATCTTCTGTTGCTATATGGTTTGTATGTTCCTGACTGGGAGTATCAGGTTCCAATTGATGCATCATCTTCTGGGAAAATTTACACGGTGGGTTTTCCAAAGTAATTTGGTTTATATCTCACAAAGTGTGGACGACAAGTTATTTCTGAAAATGTTGTAGCAAAGTATATTGATATTATTGGTTCCTGTTGAAGGTGAAATGTGGTGTGCGGGGAGACACTGGACCAGCATGTAATGCTGTTGGTATGATTGATCGCAATATTTTGGGTATTCATCACTTGTATGGAAGGCCAATCTATGCACGCACAGAAGTATGTTTCTTTTTCTTAGGAGTTCTACTTGATGTTCATTTCAACATTTATTTCTCATTCTTTGATTCTGAATATCTATTATCATTGCAGCAATGTAGTATCAACTCCCCAGATTATGGTCCACTTCCTTCTGATGCTCCCTCGTGGTGCCAAGCCCCTTTTGACCCTGAAGGGCTTTTAAGGTTTGCTTGTTTTTTCTCCTCATAGTTCAACACATTAACTATTAGTCAAATCGCATTGTACGAAGAAAGAAGTAGATTAGCATTATGACTTCTCATTGCAACTTTCTCCATACACACCAAAACAAAAGGATAAATAGCTAAAAAGAATGATTACTATTCTGGTGCTGTTATGTTCTCGGTCAGCAAATGCATTTATCAAAAATAAATTAAAAATATAAATATTTCGACATATCTCAAGTTCAGTTGTGAAGATCTCTGATGAGAACAGACTTTAAAGCGTGATAACAAAAGAGAATGCATTTTTTTAAAGGATAATTTACTTAATTTTAAGCTGTTTTCTGTTGCCAATATTCTATTAACCTCATTCTACATTCATTGCAGTACAGTGATGGCTACTGTTTCTTGCTTGATTGGTTTGCAATACGGGCACATTATTGTCCATTTCAAGGTGAATAGTTGAATTGTGTGACTCATGATTTGTTTTGGAAGGGTGAATAATGCCTAATTATTCTTATCTCCCTTGATCACACACAGGATCACAAAACTAGACTATTGCAGTGGCTTGTTCCATCATGTTGTCTTGTAGCCGTGGCTGTGATATGTGCCATCTGTGGTAAGATTTTCTTCTATTACCTTTTTGTTGCATTACATCCTGACCAAGTTGCTGATTTGGCTACTGTATTTTTGTCTCCCATACTTGTACATGTGTGACAGAATGGACTCACACCCAAAAGAATTCTTGGGAACATTTTTTTTTCAAGAGAATTCTAAGTAATAGCTTCAAATTATATTCTTTTAATCCACACTTGAATAAACAGATGAAATTAATGAAACAAGAAAGCCTCAGAACAGTCATCTAATGTCATTCATGCCTCCCATTTCAAACTTTCTACTTTTTCACAATAAAGTGTTTTCCCCATTGACATATTTTGGTTCCTGTTGTAGGGATGCATATAAACAAGGTTCTATACTCTTTCAGTTACATGTGCTTTACAACTGGCGCTGCTGGAATTCTCTTGGCTGCAATTTATGTACTGGTTAGTTTTGAAGAAATTTTCCCAATTGTTTTAGCATTTGATACAAATGCTCGGTTAAACTTCCAGTGATTGGTTTACTTTGAATGCTATTGCTTACTCGAATAAAAATATGATAAAATTCTACAAAGTCCAGGCTTATTCCTCTTACAGGTTGATGTCTATGAATATGGACGCTTTACTTCGGTGCTGGAGTGGATGGGAAAGCACGCTTTAATGATATTTATTCTCGTAGCATGCAATATTGTACCGCTTATTCTGCAGGGATTTTATTGGAGTCAACCTCATAATAACATGGTTAGTGTATCTATTATTTGCTCTTAAATTTCACGTATCCTTCAATCTATAATGCAGATCGTCTTTGATTTTTGTCTGACAAATAATCTGATTATTGCAGTTAACTTCAATTGGAATTGGGTCACAGGGGTAGCAGAGCAGCTGTTTACATCTATTCCAAGTCCAGTGCAGTATTTAAGATTGGTGAGGGTTAGCCAGTGACTTAGATTTTGGTCCCTCCGCTGACTCAAATGTCCATGCGTGCCTGCATAGCATATGGTTGATGCATCAACATAGAAAGAGTCAGAATGGTAGGAAAAGTAATAGAATTAGCAATATTTTGCACTCGTCTCAAAAGGTTTGTTCCGTCTTACGAGATATCCTCAGCTAAAGGATTTTAATTATTTTGCTTAGTAACTCGGATGCTACTCTGACACTAGTTTCTATTGTGAATTACATGGTCCTCTTACACGAAAGCTTGTGTTACTTGTGTGCACTTAGATTCCTTGAAGAAAGTTCTATACTGATCGACCAAAGTTGGCGTAAATTGTAAGAGTGAGAATTGTTATTTGGTTGCCTACATTTGTAACTTCCTACTGTAACATGGAAAGTTTAAATTCGAATGGATTCAATCGAACATAACTGCAGAAGAGAAAAAAGGGAGATGTAAAAATTATGCATCGACCTTGAAGAAAGAATAGTTTTCGATCCCTGGGATTGTCATGATGAGCCCTCACTCTAGGTGTAGACCCAATTCAAATCGTTAAATTACTTGATCTAAAAGATTAAATTATTAGAGATTATCACTTGTATATCATATAATTTTTATATACATGTTCCCTGGCTAGGGATCATTTCTTTCCGGTGGTCACTTGAATTGAAACTTCTGATATCAATGTAGAACCACTTGATTATTGCTAATGGTCACCACATGTATATTACTTTGGGATAAAAGTAGGTTAAAATCAAAATATGGTAATGAGATGAGTAAGATACAATGATGAAGTTTAATTTGCATTACATATTTGATTCAGTGGAAACATAATATGGAAAAGCTAATAAAGAAACCCAATTGACAGAGACAAACAGGTGAGCATAGCATGATGGTATGACGAACAACCCTGGAAACTGATTGCTCCAACTCTCTGGATCTGCCTGCCATTGGACTTCACACTCACCTCACTCCAGATAAATAAATTAAGCAGCAGCAGCTTATACAATAAATCTCCACGTGAAATTGAATATATAATTATCATATGTCTCTGTCTCTCTTGCACTCTGGTGACACAGTGGGATATCTGACCCGATCAGTGCAGTAGTTATAAATAGTGTATTTGCTTCGAACCCATCGGAGTCGACGATATTGAAAGGCATCCAGGTCTTGAAATTCCTTCTGATCCCACCAGCGTTTGCCTTGAGTGGCACAGAATTTGGCATTCACAGAGGCTTCACAACCATCGACATGGAAACTCTTGTATGAAGCAACAAATGGAGCCTTAGACCAATCTGTTTTCTCAAGCCCTCCCCTGGTAGCCCAGTCGTCAGCATTCCACAGACTGGAGTATATCTTCATGGGTTGGTCGAATGGAAATTTCACTCCCAAGTCTTTGCTATTCTTGAACACTCTAATTGGGATATCATCCACGAAAAATCTGTGCCACCCAATCATCAATCATTGTCAGTTACTAAGAATTAACAATGATTTAAAGCATATTACTCTCCTTGATTCGCGGGAATAGAATAAGTTTCATGACAGATTGCATATAAACAAAATTAATGGTCCTAGAAAGTCAAAATTGTCACATGGTATTGAACCCTGCTACATACCCTGCTCCAGCTGGCTCACTGGAATCACCAGGGCCACAGGAAAATCCCAGGGTATTCACTATGGCTAAATAATGATTTACGTCTGGACAAAGCAGAATCTAGACGGTCCCGTGCCAAGGACCCAAGTCAAAAAGACGATGTTTGGGTACAAGTCAGACTCAGTGGGAGAAAGGAGATATTTATGATTAACTCACCAAATTGTGCTGTATGTACACACAAGCTTACAATTCTCTCACATGAAAAGGGATCCACATGTAATATAATATTCGTGAGCCCCATTGTGTATACACGGCTTACACCCCTTTCAAATGAAAGGGAACCCATATGTAATACAATATTCGTGAACCCCCTCCATGTGAGGGTGTAAGGCTGTGTGTATACCATAAATTGTACACACAGCATTTTCCAAATATTTATGAAACAACCAGAAATGTTAATACACTAAAATATTTTTGTAACAAAAAATGATCGAATAATTATAAGGAAACAAAATAATGTAAATTTAGTGAGATTTCCAGGATAACTCCATTTTTTTTCGTCTCGACATTTCTACTAGTAAGAAAATGCAAGTTTCTCATTTTGAAAGTATATATATATTTTTTTCAACAATGTTTGTTGGGGGGAAAAAAGGTTACTTTAATTTAAAGGTTAAAAGAGGAATAAAATCATGAGAATTTACAGATCTTGTCGAAATGAAATGATTTAATAAAAAAAATTCAACTAAGAACATAACACTTACACAATCTGGTAGAGATTCCACAATACAGAATAATAATGGTACTCTTTTGTTGGATCAAACCACAAGTAAATGCGCTGCTCTTTGTCTCCTTTCCCTCCTGTGTATACATTTGTCTGCAATATGTATGGTTGCCCTGTTCTGTTCCCCAAGAACTCGAAATCTATTTCGTCGTGCTCCGAGTTTTGAGAAGATAGCTGAAACATCAAAACAATGTTGGTACATAGCTGTAAGTAAATAAAAGCACATGTCAACAATGGCAATATTCATTCACCTACATAGAAAGCAGTGACAGTTCCCGCAGAATCCCCAGGAACCATTTTAATCTGCATACTGAAGTGCCCAAATAGGTAAGAACCCTTTGACTGGAAACCAGTACCTGCACCGGAAACAAATATTATTGTATACATATATGGGCAGGATAAAAAGTGCAAGGCATAACGTAATATTACTACCAGTACCAGTATAATTGTCAAGGGAGAGCTGGATCTCAGATCCACCATTGAAGTACTTAATATGATCAAAAGCCCATGTGGGCATATAGTTTCTGCCAAATGGTACATCTACTGGTTTCCTTGGTGCTGCACCCATTGCTCCACAGACCATCATCAACAAACAGATTGACAGACTCCATTGGTAATAATAAGAAGCCATCTTTCTGCAAAATGAGAAACAAATATCAGCAGACTGTAACAGCAGAAAATATGGTTTCTACTTTCTAGCGCATTACCTCAAAGTCATAGGACAGAGGAAGAAGATGAGGAGAAATGGAGGAGTCTATGGTCCTTTTATAGGGGTCCAACTCTAAGTAGGGAGTAGAACAGACAATAAATTAAGGGATAGAAGTAAGCAAAATGTCATATGTATACTCTTTTTGTTGACATTATAATTATTTTAATTAGTTGGGCCCTCTGAACATGTGAGGGGGTTGTAGGCTATGGTGTATAAGCATCATTTTCCAATTTCAAAGTGTTGATTGGGGAAGAAAATTATAAAAAATTTAAACTATCCAATGATATGTTACCCGTGACAAAATGTAAAAAATGATATTACACGTAGCATGATTGAGAAACAAAATCGTGGAATGCACACTATCCAGTTAGTTTTGGGTTGTATCTACCTATAAATGTAACCCAATATTGAAAGACTCGTACGTGTCCTTCATATTATTTTACTATCAACTCTCTTAGATATGTATTACTCTCCAGCTCACATAACACAAATATTGGTGTTCATAATAAATAGCATTCACGATTGAATTACTACAAGGTTCAAGAATGTATTTATTTATTTTATTTCTCGTAGCAATGAAGCCTTACCTTTGTGCCTGAAACCTGGAAAAATTAAGGAGAATTTATACTTTCTCTTGTGGATTTTATATTTTAAAATTTTATTGATTAAAAAAAGTCGACGTGACCTTAAAAGGTGACATGGGAGTGAAAGTAACATTGTAATTTGAATATCGTTTAAAATGCTAAATATGTAAATACTAAATGCGTTATGTGTGCAACTTTATTTGTTATTTGATAATATTCAAGAAGCAATAATACGAGTTACTTAGGAAAATAAAATATTCGACAAAAGCATACAATTTCCCTACTCACAATATAGCCTCCTTCTTCCTACAGGCCACTAGAAGGGGGCTATTGTTCATATGGTGGATACAAGGGTTTAAGTCTTGAAATACAAAGCTCCAATGAATGCCGGCGGGAGCTATACCTACCAAAAAAGATTTGGAAGTGTATAGAGATCTATTTCCTCTGGGCCCCTTTCTTTTTGGAATGGTGTGCTTTCATTCCATTTATGGGGATTTCACTTACTTATAAGTAGGGAGAAGCGCTAACAGTCGAGTAAGAAGAAATTATGTTTCTATATTTGATATTTAGATTATATTACTAGAGAGGAAGGGAATGGAATTTTTTTGACAATGATTGATATTTCCTAATATATTAAATTTTCTCGATCATATCTAGATGTAATTTCTAAACATGCAAGTTCGCGCACACACACACACACACACATATATATATTAAAATTGAATTACTCTTCTTGTACAGTCGGGGTTGACAACCTCGGTTGACAATGTACTCATTGGAGGGGGAATCCAAGGTTTTTTTATTTAGCGTGGACCCCACTCCCATGTGTCTAGTTGTCAATCGGAATTGTCAACTCTTATTGTACACATAGCACAACTGATTAAAATTAAAGAATTGCTCTTATTAATTTGAAGGTTTCGATGCAAAAACACAAAGGTCCCCACTGCACCACCCATTATTCGTCAGCTCGAGGACTTTTTAATTTTACACCAACCCAAATCTTTAAAAAGTTGAAAAATAAAAAATAAAAAAAATGTAAAAGTACTGACACCAATTTGTCCATTGCACATTCCAGTAGAGATACGGGTTTTTTACAATTTGTTGTTCCCAAACGACTGTTCTTTAGGCTACCTTTGTGAATCGATGGACTTAGTGGCCAGACCTAATTGTCATTGAAATGTGATGGTCCCGTCATGAGATTATATATAGGCATTGTCGAGTGGCATCCTATCTAAATATAAAAATATAGTGTGTTGGCTTGATTCCATTTTAAAATGTCAACATTATTAAAAGGAGTAGCCCAAGACCTTTTTTAAGTTGGTCAATATTTCGGTATTTAACAAATGTGAGATTTTTATCTCTAAACATGCTCTCACAAGATGATAGCTTGTTTGAGCAGACCAATTTTGGAATTCGTATGCTCATTTATTGAGTCTTAATCGGAACGAATCGCTGATTGGAGTTTAATGGGCTCTAATACTATGTTAAGATTTGGAATTCTATCTTAAAATATCAACTTTATTAGGAGTAATCCAAGACCTTTTTTAAGTTAGTCAATATTTCGGTATTTAATCGATGTGAGATTTTTATCTCTAAACATTCCATGTGAACCGGTGGTCCATGTCAAATGAATATATATTTGAATAAAACTACTTGTACATAATTTTATGTATATAATGATGTCCAGACACTCATTTATCATTTTAAAACACAATCTCAACATCATTTTTTGTCATCCTTTATATATGATTTTTATATACAAGTAGCATAATACATATTTTTATATCTCAGCACATTATTTTTTCTTACTAAAATGAGAAACGTTGAGTTGTGACATTAGTTATTAATGGTGCACGAGTATTTGTTTCCTTCCCACCTCTATGCACAGGTGAGGAACCCTCCCACACATCACATGACATGTGCCTAGTCTGCATATAAAAGCCATCCGTTCACATGCACTTTTTCTTTTTCCCTTTTTTTTGGGTTAATTCTATCTGTGCACTAATACTAATCAAGTCACAATCAAATGAATTAAATAGTCCACTTGATTGATCATTAATTGATGACCAGAAAGAAAAAGTAGATAATATACTATGGAAATTGGAATGGAGTGATCCTCATATCTTTATATAGATTAATCTCTGATTTGCATCTAATTATGAAAATCGGTTGCTGATTTTCATAGCTGGTTATGTGGGTCGGTCCACGTTTGTGGCCTTTCCCCAAAATAATGAAATAAAACTCAAATCTATCTGTAATGCCATTGGCCTTCCAATTACATCTTCAATTGATTTCCGCCCACAAAGTAATCTCTGCTTGCAGCAAAAACTACATTGGAAATGATTGATATCTTTTAATAAAACGTCAAATGTAATCTTCTACTCTGTTTGTGTCCTCTAAGACACTTTTAGGGCCTGTTTGGTACCCATTTTTTTCAAAATACATTTTTCTCTCTCTTCTTTTCAACCACACATTCTTTATTAAAATAATATTAAACGTAAATCAAAAACTTTTCCTTATTTTTTAACCACACATTTCCTATTAATTTACTATTCAAAAATGCATTTTCACATAAAAATCTCTACCAAACAACCTCTTATAATTTAACACATTCGAAGAGATATAAAATCGTTTTTCACAAACAAATCTAGTATATATTTTTGGAAATTGCATACCTGAGTCTAATGCTAGTAAAGTCTCGGGTTTGGAAAAAAAAAAATTATTGAATTTGTATTGTCATATGATGAAATATGAATTTCGTCAATGTTGGAATGTCCCAGGATACAACTGTCATGTACAATGTATAGAATAAAGATAAATTTCATAGATAAAAGTTGTTTATGTTAGACTATGTTTTGAAGGATCAGCGACAATTGCACAAAAAATATTAAATTTTATATTGTTTAAAGATAATTGAAACTTTTAAGATATAATGTGAAAACAAGACCCTAAATCCATGATACGATAATGGGTTAGACTTCATCCATCCAAATCTTTAATTTAGGTTGAAGTTGAAAATTAGTGTACTTTTGACATCCCATAATTGATTGGCTTGTTTTGACGGATTGACTGATTGGCATTGATATTTGCTAACTATTTTTACATGTAGCTTAGCTGTATTTAATAAGTGGTTATTGGAATCCAATTGAGAGTATGGTCAAATACGAGCATGCATTCCCTGCAAACTCATGAATCCGCCATTATAATTGCCAGTTCAAACCAATATTTTGTGCATTTCAATTATATGTAAAAAAAATAATCAAGTTGCATGCATAGGCTGGAGTATCTCATTTTCACACAAAAGTTTTGTCAATCTTGGCATGCCTTGTATATATTTGATTCATGTGATGCACTTTTTGAGGTCTCTTGTGATTTCAAGAAGAAAGAGACTCGATAGACCTAGATTCAAGGAAAAAATGAAAGTGACCTCAACCTTTCCAACCCCCAAAAGTCTCACATTGCGGAGAGTTAATCTCAGCCGTAGGTGAAATCCAATGGTCCAACATCCACTTAAAGAAGCACGATTCAAGTGAAAATATTAGAGCCAATCCGGGATTGCGATGAGGCCGTCCATCCAAATTGGCATCCATAAAATGAAAGAGTTGCAATTTTGAGAAACATGACTTTATGCTTTACATTCTTCACCTTGATTCTCACAAAATCTAACTCTCTTTCGTTGTTTAAATGTGCTTAGTTGATTAATCCTACATCATTGCCCATATACCTGCATCAAATTCAATAAAGATAAACATGTTTTAAACTTACGTACTGATACTACTTTAGTCCCCATGTCCGATGAATTTTTATCTGTGAGAATTTTATTTAGATTTACTTCTCCTACAGACAATTTTTCTCTAATGAAGTGATACTTCACCTTAATATGTTTGGACATTTCATGATACACAGGATTTTTACTAAGTAATAAAGCACTTTGGTTGTCAGTAAAAATTGTAGGAGTATCATACAGGAAGTTCAATTCTTTTAAAATTCACTTTAACCAGATGCATTCTTTAACAGCTTCAATTATAGCAACATACTCAACCTTTACACTAAACAAGGTTACTACAGACTGTAACTGAGATTTCCATGTTATGCAATTATTGTCAAGTGTAAAAAAATAGGATGTAGTAGACTTTCTTTGATCTTTATCACCAACAAAGTCAGCATCTACGTATCCTTTCAGAGTCAAATTATTTGATTATTTTATATGCTAAGCCCAAATTTAATGTCCCATTAATGTATCTTAACAATCACTTTAATCCTACCCAATGTGGTTTTCTTGGGTTGAACATAAATCTACTTAAAAAACTTATTGCATAAGCCAAGCCTGGTCCAGTGGTAATTATAGAAAACATAACAAATCCTATGGAATTGGCATATGGTATGTTTTCCATCGTTTTCATTTCCTCTTAAGTTTTTGGGAAATGCTTAGCCCCCATTTAGCCCCTATTTTTTGAAAATAAAAATGGGTGGAATAATATTTTTTTGAAAATGAGTGGTTGAAAAGGAATAAAAAGTTTTTGATTTACGTGTAATATTATTTTAAGAAAAATTGTGTAATTGAAAATAGGAGAGAAAAATGGAATGGAATGAAATGAGATTCAAACGGGGCTTTAGTTGAAAGATTCATATGAGCACCCAGGGAAACATTTACAGATTTAGAGTCTTTCATGCCAAATTTAATTACTACTTTGTTCCGGTAAGTTTTCTGAGTGAGGTTTAATATGTTCTCTGATCTATCCTTCTTAATTACTATTCCTAAGATCTTTTTGGCATTTTTCTAAATCATTTATATCAAATTTTGATTTAAAAGATTTTTGAGTTTTAAGATTTCAGTCTTGCATGAGCTAATTATAAGTATATCATCCACGTATAATGAGAAGTAAATATTACATCCACTATTAGCATTGTTATAGTACAGGCAAGCATTATACTCGCTTCTTTTAAAACCATTTTTGATAATATATGAATCAAACCTTTTAAACCATTGTCTGGGACTTTGTTTAAGTCCATACAATGATTTATGCAACTTACACACATAATATGTTTTACCCTTTACCTCAAAACTTTGAGGCTGAAAGATGTAAATATCTTCGTCCAGTTCACCATGTAAGAAGGTTGTCTTAACATCCAATTGTTGAAGTTCCCAATTGAAATGAGCCACTAATGCTAGTATCAACCTAATGGTCTTATATTTTATTACAAGTGAAAATATTTCATTGTAATCTATTCTTTCTTTTTGGATAAATCCCTCAGCAGCAAGTCTGGCTTTGTACCTTAAAGGGTTAGTAGGATTGTTCACCTCTTTTAATTTGTAAATTCATTTACATTGGACAATCCTATGATTCTTAGGTTTCACAACTAGTTTCCAAGTCTTATTTTCATTTAGAGATTGCATTTCTTCTTCCATAGCCCTCATCCAGTTCCTAGATTTTGGTCCTTTCACAGCTTCTTCATAAGAAATAGGTTCATTTTTTTCTATAACTTCACCATAGATTAATGTAAGATTCTGAGATTCATATCTAGGGTTAGGTTTCACATGCCTTCTTTCCCTATCTCTTACTAGTTGATAGTCCTAAAGCGAAGTATCCTCTATAGGATCAACCTGATTTTCAAATTCAGTTTCATTTTGAGGTTGGGATTCTCTAACTCCACCTTTATCAGGTTTCCCTTCATTTTCTTGAGGTGAGGGATTATTAGTTTCAATACTGTCAGGTTGAGTATTACTCAATTTGATTAGCTTCATCTCATTTTTAACAATTTTATTATCAGGTTATGTAGAAGTATTAGTTTTGTGTTCTAAACATAGTATCTCAAATTAATTTAACATCACATTTTTACTATAAATGATCTTTATGCCTTGTACCCCCAATACCCACAGCTTGTAACCTTTTACACCTTCAGGATAATCCAACATGATACATTTTGTTGCCCTAGGGATCTAATTTCCCTTCAATTTGATGTGCATAAACAACACATCCAAATACCCTCATATTGGAGAGGTCTGGTGTTTTTCCAATTTATAATTCCTGGCAAGTTTTAAATACAGTGGAACTGGAAGGTGATCTATTAATCGCATATACAACTATACACACAGTTTCAACCCAGAAACCTTTTGCAAGTCCTGGACTGATCAACATACATTTGACCTTATTATTAAGGTTCTGTTCATACTTTCTGCCGTACATTGTTGGGAAGTGTTTTAACAATCCTATGTCTCATAATTTCTTTCTGTTTGTAGAAATTTTCAAATTCAGAGTTACAGAATTCAAGCCCATTGTCAGTTCTTAGGGTTTTTAATTTTTTATCCAGTTGATTTTCAACCATATTTTGAATTTTTGAAAGGTTTCTGATTTTTGCCTTTGAAGGAAAGATCCACACTTTTCTGGAATAGTCATCAACAATAGATAAGAAATATATGTTGCTACCAAAAGTGGGGTGACTTTCAGCCCCCCCCCCATTAGTCAGCATGGACATAGTCTAAAGATTTCTTGGTAACATGTAAACCCGTTTCAAAACTCACACTTGAGATTTTCCAAGAACACAAGTTTCACAGATGTCCATTGTTTCAGCTAAATCTTTCCCGAGTAACTTTTGGTTACTCAAAGATTTTAACCCTTTATTCCCAATATGTCTCATTTTCTTATGCCACAATTTAGTTTTATTTTTAGTAACAGTGAGGATATTAGAATAAGGGAAAGTAATAGTTTTGCATTCAAGGTAATACAACCCATTCCTTTTTTGTCATTTCATCCCAATTAGCAAACTTTTCATTATTTTTAGTACCTTGTTGTCAAATTTAAAGGTATGTCCCTCGTCTTCAAGAATCCCTAAAGATATTAGGTTTCTTTTCAGATTAGGAACATATTTTACATTCAAAATTGACCTGACAGTGACATCATACATTTTTATGGCAATGTTTCCAATTCCAACAACAGTTTGTGAGTTATTATCCCCCACATAAACTTTCCTGGGTTCTATTTCTTTATAGTTATAAAATCAAGATTTTATAGGGCACATGTGAAAAGTACATCCTGAATCTAATATCCAATCTTTATTGACTTCCTCACTAGATATAATCATAACATAGAGACTGTCAAAACTAGATTCCATAGTGTTGTTATTTAATTGCTCATTGTTCAGCTCTCTATGGTTCCTTTTTTGCTCAAAGCAATCCCTTTTGAAGTGTCCCAAATTTTCACAACTGTAATACTTATTATTGCTTTTATCTCTAGATTTTGATCTACTTTTGGATTTCCCTTTTCCCTTCTTTGTGGGAAAATTGGTTTTTTCATTTCAGCTCTTTCCCTTACAAACATGCTCCTATCTCTATGATTAGTTTTAGATTCATTTTTAACTTCTAACTCTTTAGATCTCAGAGCATCAATAACTATGGCTTGTGTTAGTTTATCTCTTGAGTATTTTATTGCATTTCTGACGTCTTTATAGGAGTCGGGTAATGAATTTAGTAGGATTACAACAAGGTCTTCGTCATCAAATTTCTTCTCATCATATACAAGGCTTTTTCACTATGATACTAAATTCACTTAAACTTAAGTCCAAGTCTTTTCAAGGTTCATCCTAAAGCTAAATAGCTTTTCCAAGAGATAAATTTTGTTTGGTAGTGTCTTAGTTAAAAACATAGTATCAAGGGCAGTCCATAAGGCTATAGTAGTTTTGGCTTTATCAACTTGTCTCACGATATTATCAGAAAAATGTAGAATTGTGGAACTATAAGCAATTTCATTCATGTCTTCAATTTCATTTGGTTTTACCTTAAGATCATTAGAAAAATTTGTAGGACCATTAAGGGCCTTAGTGACCATCTGTTGAACCAGAATGGCTCTCATTTTTCGCTTCCATATTGAGTAATTCCCCTTTCCATCGAATTACAATAATTCAACCTTCGAACCCATTGCGAGTTCTGAAAAAGGGTGGCCTATACTCATGGACATAGTGTACTCTTGAATTAAAGATCAACTAATGAGCAGAAAAGGTTTTGAAGAATTTTCAAGAATTTAATGCCAATATAAATGCACCAAATTGAAATAAGAGCAGTAATATTTGATACAGAGTAAGTTATTATGGTAATCAAGTAATTGTAGCAAATAATAGTCAAAGCCTTAACTAACATTGTATACTTGCAATGAAATAGTTATGTGCAATTCAAGTCACAATATTGATACAAACATGTATCGCATGCATATATGTTCTATCAAAGATCAAAACAAGAAATTACTACACATAATCCTGAATTCCAAAACAATCTCACCATATACTACTTTATAGTAAAAGAGAACTCTGATCTAGTCCCACTTTGAGGCCAAGAAACTCCTCTTATTACCGATAGATAACATTTGTTGGCGTACTGCCTTTGACCAAGTTTTCCCTTCCAAACAACAACACAGACGATTAAAAAAAATTAGATCATTCAATTTATTAAAAAAAACTGGATCTAAAAAATTTCGACCTAAAGAATTTTGTTCAAAAACTTGACCTCCAGAGAGCTCGAAAGATCTGATACTAGTTGTAAGGATTTTCCCTCCCAAGTGTAAAAAATACAAGTGATAAATCACAACCACAGTGCGAGAAAAATAAAGGAACACAAAAAATTGTTCATCCAATTCAACAATTGCCTAAATTGGGAGGCTAAAAAATTAGCCCAATAACTAAGCACAACGAAAACCTTAGAAAAAGAGAGTACATATCTAGAAAACACAATCAGGCTCAAACTTAATCATCGATCTACACATAGATCTTTTAAATCACAAGTCCTAACCAAAAACACAACCAAGAACTTCTTACACTTTTACAGATTCAAAATCAGCCACTATTTCAAGCCTGTTTACTGTAGCAACACGAATCACACAGGATTCAACCACTATTTTGAGCTAGAAACTCATAAGAAATCAAACATCAAAGAAACCAGAAGAAGACTGGAACTCAAGAAGAGAAAGACTCGAAAGACCTAAAGTCAAGGAAAAAATTGAAAGTGACCTCAACTGTTCAAGCCCCCAAGAGTCTCATAATGGGGACATTTAACCTTAGCCATAGGTGAAATACAATGGTCCAGCATCCACTTAAAGAAACACCGTCCAAGTGAAAGTATTCTAGCCAATCAGGGATTTTCATGTGGCCGTCCAGCCAAATTTGCATCCATAAAATTATAGAGTTGCAATTTTTTAGGAACACGACTTTTGCTTTACAGTTATTGAATTTGTATTGTCATATGATGAAATATGAATTTCATCAATGTTGGAATGTCCCAGGATACAACTGTGATGTACAATGTGTAGGATAAAGATAAATTTCATAGATAAAAGTTAGGTCAATAGATTTATCAAAGAATGTTTATGTTAGACTATGTTTTGAAGGATCAGCAACAATTTCACTAAAAATATTAAATTTCACACCGTTTAAAGACAATTGAAACATTTAAGATATAATGTGAAAAACAAAACCCTAAATCCATGATACGATAATGGGTTAGACTTCATCCATCCAAATCTTTGATTTAGGTTGAAGTTGAAAATTAGTGTGCTTTTGACATCCCATAGTCGATTGGTTTGTTTTGACGGATTGATTGATTGGTGTTGATATATGCCAACTATTGTTACATGTAGCTTAGCTGTCTTTAATAAATGCTTATTGGAATCCAGTTGAGAGTATGGTCAAATACGAGCATGCATTCCCTGCAAATTCATGAATCCACCAATTGTAATTGCCCATTCAAACCTGTGCATTTCAATTATATATATGAAAAATAATTGAGTTGCATGCGTAGGCAGGAGTATCTCATTTTCATACACAAGTTTGTCAATCTTGGCATGCCCTGTATATATTTGATCATGTGATGCACTTTTTGAGCTCTCTCGTGATTTCAAGATCTCAATATGAGAACAAATTATAATACAGTTAATTCAGGCTATAATTTTCGTGTCTAACTTGTTATAATAGACTATCGAGCAAGATATCTATTTAAAAAAAAAAATTGGCTTATTACATAGACACGCACTTGTGCTAAAGTCGAAACTTCTCATTGCAAGCCTAGTCATGATAATTTGAGTAGGGTGGAGTTTATTCTCTCTTTCTTTGTCCAACATCAAATGAGAATAGATTTGTCTAAGTAAATAGAAAATAGTTAACAATGATGAAAAGATGTTCAACTCGTGTGTAATGTATAAATGAAATGAGAACCAGTTAAAAATAAGATAAACAACTATGATTATATATAATTTTCACACTGTCCAAGGCTTATGGATCTCACCAAATGGGCTTTTTATGGGCTTATACATGGTCTATGGCCAATTTGAGAAAATGATTTTATGTTGAATAAATTCTGCTAGAAAATGTTAGTCTAATGGATTGACCAAAGAATTAGGACAATTGGCACAATATCTTAAAAAGCTTGAACCCCAACCTTGAGAGTTCCCATCGCCCCGCCCTTAGAACTTTGTGAGGGAGGTAAATTCCGGGATGTGCCCCAACAGGTCAGGAAATAAGAGCTACTTGTACACTGCGCCTACAAGAAGTCCAATTCCATGTCTCAGAAATTGAACCCCCACACTGCGGCTGCCAACAAAACGTGAGATAATCTCACTCTTGTCTTTTGCACTACTGGACTATGCTTCGGGGGCCAATTGGCGCAATATCTTGTTTTATGAAATATCCCCTAACTATTCATTTTGACACAAAACTCCCATAAATCACCCCAAACGTTGCGAAAGATACCATTTTTGTTACTTTCTGCGTTAAAAGGGATTTTAAAAGTCAAAATGAATAAAAATATCAAGGGCATTTTTATGTCATCATCTCCACATTCAAAGATTATCAAAAATAAGAATTTCGTGAGTGGTTTAATTTCGGGATATGAAAATGGAAGAAATTTGAAGCTAATTTATATTAAAAAAAAAAATGGAACAAAAAAGGGATTTGCTTGCAATACTAAAAGTGTGTATGGTTTCAGAGAGAGAAATTACTCGTCTTTTTTTTTATGTCATTTCATCATTTTCGAGAATGCGCATGGCTTTTCTAAAGCTTAATGACAGCGAAACATCTAAAATGAAGCACAAGCTTCTTTAAAAGGTTCAAGTTGTTGCGATTGATTTGTATGTTAATTTCTTACAAATGAATTTCAAATTTTAGTCAGAGATGGTTCAAGCAAGTATTTTTCTCATTTTAGCTGTTGGGTGCTTTATAAGAATTTTAAGGCATATGGTTCATGAGATTCATTTGTCTCGATAATATATTTGACAGAATCTCTCTACTAATAGGGTTTTGATGTTGTTTTAAAATTGGGATGTGCATTTGTATTAAAGAAGAAGAAACCCTGTTTAATTTTTCAAATGTTTGTGTGCAAATCATGGAATTGATAAATATTGCGGAATACAATCTTAAAATTGATAAACTTCATGGAATACAATGCCAGGACCTTATCGAAATCAGAACAAAATACCTACAACAAAAAGGAAACCTCCAAAACACCAATTCTCCGATCAAATCATTGAACCCTTGCATCATCATAGAACATAAATCATTTCCAACACAATACACCTTAACTAATACCAACTGTATTGAGGAAAAGGATTCAACATTATTAACAACCAAATTATTTCACAAACTCACATTAAACTAGGGGCGGACCCACATGGGGTCATGTGGGGTCAAATGACCTCACGGATTTTTGGCTTTTCCATTTTTTATTTTTTTTTGTGTCCCCTTGCTTAAAATGTAATTTTCTGCCGAAGTAATGAGCCAACCCAATTAATTTCCCAATCCCAATGCCCAAAAAGCCTAAACCCAAATCCTATTATAGTAACATATGGTCTTATTTTCGTTAATAATACGCTGTTCGAAAAAAAATTTCATTATTGACCTCACAGTTCAAACTGTCTGGGTCCACCCTTGCATTAAACATCAACTTATCTGCCTAAATACCAATTTAGAAGCATGCGTATGGATGATTTAGAGGCTCTATGTCAAAATAAAACATTAAGGGGATATTTCACAAAACAGGCAAACATTAGAGATTATTATGCCAATTAATCAAGTATTAAACAAAAGTATCTCTGTAGACATGAAGGTACTTAGTAACAATATAGCATGGTTTGGATAGATTAATCTATTCTCAAATCAACATAACTATTTCACTTTTTATACTAAATTTATTTTTCAAATCCAGTTTAATTTCAAACAATGATTTACCCATCAACATAAAAGTAACACATTTCATACCAATGCTTTTGTTTAATTAGGAAATTTGATGATTCTTTTGTGCATCCTAATAATTAGTCAACTATAAATATGATCATCTGGTCTTTTAGAATCATCTGCACATTTAACCTCCCAATAATATAATCAGAAGCGTTCTTCCTACTCATAAATTTGACATACTTGTTTGACAAATAATCGTGACATTTAATTTAAATCAATCAAACACTCAAAAGCTTATTGATTTTAAGTAGTTATAACAAACTCTTCCATGATCTTAGTTAACTTCATATTGAGTGTTGGATTGACTTAAATTAAAGGTCGTGATTATTTGTCAAATAATAATATCAAATTTATGAGAAGGAAGAACAGTCCCGTTACATATATTATCCATAACTAGATGTTAAAACTCATAAAACATGGCAAATCTAACAACAATGAATACATTAAAACCACAATTCGCTTTTTTAAATAAAACTCATTCAAGTCGAAAAAGGATTTCTAAGTCTATTGAATTAGTGTTTGATAGTGTCTTCTATCCTAATATATTAAGACGTAAAAAAAAACTACATAAAGAGGACATGACACCTCATCTCTACAAAATATTGACCTGTATTATAAAAATCATATAGTATAAGTACGTGAATTTTGGATATGTTCACAAATGATGAGAAGCTATTTTCTTCTAGTAATATGTATTACAACAAGCTATAATTGATGTGACAGAACATGTAATTTTCAAGAAGATAGGAAATTGTATTTCCTCAGCTCAGTTTATCTTTTGCTCGAATGGTTCAATTAACAAGCGGGTGATATCTTTTCGAGTCATAAATCATTTATTTTTGGTTGATGGATGAATTACTAATTTTTCTCCGAGACAAATCTTCGAATTATCATGCATTGATCGATATCATGTGCGGGGTGCTTACGCATGATCTTTGCTTAATGAAATTTTTGCTTGTTATTTCCACATTGTAGTATGTATTTTAGAAGTACAGGTGTTGATTCCTAGAGAATTAGGATTAGAGTGTTGGACCCGGAAGGATTGTAGTGGATGAAATTAATGACACGATATGAAGTAATGAAGATCGCAACGAGAAACAAGATTTAAAAGTAAAGAAATTAACAAAGAGAGTTAATCATAGAGAAATACAAAAATTTAGCAATTCTTACTTGAATAAAACTGAAAGAGAAGACCACTATTTATAAGCACATGACATAGCATAAAGATAGAAATAATGTGGAATAAAGAAATAATATATTTCCATAAAAATTACGTGAAATATAAGGAAACAAATTTTCCCACATGAAAATAAGGAAACAATTTATTTCCAAAAAAAATCCACTCTAATTTGAGTTACAAAACCAAAATCTCCACTTCGACCCAAATTCTGATGCAACGAATGAAACTCTAAGATTTCAAATCAGTATGTATCGAAATTGCCAATCTCCTCAACACAGTAACCAAAACTCTCCAAACCAAACCACTGTTGTCCTCTGCAAGACGTCCACAAACGACACCTGAACCTAAACCTCGAGTTCTCAAAATTTCACTGAGGAATTACTGTTGACCAAACAGGGTCAAAGCACACCCTGTAGCAGAAACCATACCACATGCTGGATCAGAAGGTCCCTTGCTAAAATTGTCGCCTTCAACGTCCCAAAAAGTATCTTAGACATTATTGACACCATGGTACCTACGCTACATGAGACAAATCCTAGCAAATGAATACAGTGTATCCGCTGAAATTGGTTGCAAAACGGAATCACCAATGCTCCCCTGAGCGATGTTCTGAACCGACCCATAGCCTGTCACAAGTGATACCGTACCAAATTGAATATTCACCACGGTACCGAACTTGTTTGGATGTCTCTTAATTGGTTCTGCGCTTCCCTGCAAGATGTACAACTGAGACTTCTTCCATCCCTCAAGTATAACTCGGACGCCCATTCGAACCTTTAAAACTCCACCTCCACTAGAGAATTTATACACTTTTACATCCAGGGTACTCAGCGAGATAAGATTCCTTTTCATGTCTGGAACATGTCGAATCTGATCAATTGTTCTGATCGCCACATCCTGCAACTTAAGTCTAACTCGACTAATTCCAGCAATACGACAAAATTGGTCGTTTCCCATCAAAACTACACCTTACTTGACAGCCTCATATGTCTGAAAGAAATTTCGATTGGAACACATATGATGCGAATATGTCGAATCGAAAATTCTCTCCTCGTCAGGTTTAGACTCCATGTTAGATATCACGATCAACAATACATCACCGCCACCCGAAAAATTCTCGACAGAATTAGTCACGGCCGAATTACAGAATTGCACCCTATAATTTGCAGCTAAATCACCTTTAGCCTACAACTTGTCACAATCCTTCTTTATGTGTCCTTTTCTCCTACAGTAGAAGCAGTACAAATTGCTAAAGTACGTCCTCGATCCACCTCTCCGTCGATCACCATGAGATATTAGAGCTTTCTCATTCCTTGATGTA
>NC_036237.1:32285332-32305315 GCF_002742605.1 Olea europaea var. sylvestris
ATTGTAGTGAATAAAATTAATGAAGCAATATGAAGTAATGAAGATCGTAACAAGAAACAAGATTTAAAAGTAAATAAATTAATAAAGAGAGTTAATCGCAAACGTACGACGTTTTATTTATCGATAATAAGGAGAGAAATACAAGAAGTCAACAATTCTTGTTTGAACAAAACTAAAAGAGAAGACCACTATTTATAAATACATAGCATAAAGATGGAAATAATGTGGAATAAGAAAATAATACATTTCATAAAAATCACGTGAAATATAAGGAAACAAATTTTCTCACATGAATATAAGGAAACAATTTATTTCCCAAAAAAAAAAAATATATTCAGTCTAATTTAGGTCACAAACCCAACATAGAGTACATAGATGGAGACATGACTACACAGAGTTCGATATTTACGAATCAAAGTTGCACGAGATAATATTATCCTTATTGCATATTACTTATAGTCATCATGATGTAGGACATGTTGGGGGAAAATATACTAGTAGAGGGAAAGTATCCTAATTTCGGATTGGACCCATAGTACCATTTTGAATAGAGAACGATAGAGGAACAATACTCACGTTACATCGTGACGTAAGATGGATTTTGGCTATTCGAGTTCGTCTAGGACTCGAAAACTAATTTTTAAAGTTTTGATGCTATTTTTGTCACTTTGTTGGTTTTTTTCCCCAATTTTAGTTTGTTTAAATTTTGTTTTTATTACTTTTAATTGTTTTAAACTATGTTTCCATGTAAACCCTTATAAATAAGGAGTTATTTTTTATTTTATTTTATATTACTATCATTCATCAATAAAATTCATGAATTATTTTCTTCATAATTTAGTGGATCCAAATTTTTTATTCTTAAGGTTTTCGCTTGAATTTCTTTTCGCACTGCGTCAAGCAATTTAATTGGTTTGGTGTGTTTCAAGGAAAAAACATTATTATAGTTAAATTCTTGTCATATTCTTTTCAAATATGTATTTTTTTTCCTTCAAAACTGAAAATACGGAATTATAAAAAATAACTTCGCTTGTGGCAAAATGAAACTTGTAAACTCCGAAATTAAATAACATAATGGAGATTGACAACTGTGAGTAGCGAACCATAAAAGAACTTGATGATCATCCCATCCAACTTCTGCACATTAATCTTGTCAAATGAAATCGATCTTGTATATAGCAATATTCTACAGATTCTTCCAATTTTCTATCTATATTTTATGAGAGAGATTCATTATCTATATTTTATGACAGAGAGGTTCTTTCCCCAAAATAAAGACCTCCATTACCAATAAATAAAGTAAAATACAACTTTTAACAATGGTTAACAAATTCTAGAAATTTGTCATTTGGTTCACATAAATATTAGATGGTCTGCCATCACAGTGGCCATTTTGTGTATCAAAATTGACCATTTTTTTGAATTGATTTTATTTATTTATTCATATTTCTTTGTAGTCGTTTTTTGGTAGATAAAGTAAAAGTCCAATATCTAGATTTTAGACCATTACGTGGTCCAGTATGGTTTGTTTAAGATTATCTAACATCATCCATTTATAAATAAAGATTCAAATTTTTCTAGAATTGTAAACATAACACATCACATGAAATCAAGGAAATATTATTCTGTTTGACTATCATATAGATTGCATGTGCATTTAAACCTTATCCTACAAGACTTTTAAGCTCGGTAAATGAACTGATTTTACCAAATTGATCAATCCACTATGCATCATGCCTAGTTTATGCTAAACACATTAATCCATAAATGGATAAGTTCATGGTATGTCTCAACATTGATATATAAATTACTTTATGGTATGTTTTAATATTTGAATTAAATTTGCTATGCATCTATCGATTGACGTGTCATGTCATCGATGCTTAGTTTAAATTAAGACGGGTTTTTTAGTACATCATTTTTCTATTATATTGAAATATTATAAATAAATATAATGATCATAGAAGCCATTGTTATTGATCACTCATTTTCTTTCGATTTTGATATTTTAGTGTTCTACAATGAATCATCCTACGTGGATGTTTGCTGAGAGATGAAGCCCAGATAAACGAGCCCCTCTAACCTTGTTATAATGGAGATGTGAAGGCCGGGAGGAGACGACACTTTTCAGTAAAGTAATTTATTTTCCCACTTCCCAGCCTATTAATTCTTTTGTTCCTTATTTTCTGTAATGCCCTTTGTATAGAGGAACTCCCCAAGTATAAGATAGGAAGTTGCGGGTGTTAAAATACAGAGCCAATAAGGATAAAATTATTTGTACAAAATTTGGTTGACAAAATGGTTTACTCACTCTCACATGCATGCGGGTCCCCTTTGCAATAAAACATTCGGCCATGTGGTCCCTACTATTACATTGTGAGAGTGTATAAAACTTTTAGTACTAATGTATTTGTACATGTAGCACAATCCGAGCCAATAATATCTATTTTCCATGCATAGAAGTTGACTGCTTCTACAAAATCTATTTTTACAGCATCTTAATTAAAGCCATGATCAGGACCTGCTCGAGAAGACAATTTCTTTCACTTCCATAGCGAATCATCCAATTTTCTGTAAATTATAAAGTGAATTTTGATTGATTCAGTCGGATTGCACCTGCTCTACTTCTACAAATGTATTTCTCACAGGTACTATGTTCACTTTATAACTTCAACCGTGCATAATCAAAATGTGAACTTTAAAATATTATGTCCCTCTAAATTTCAAAGACTAACGAAAATTGTGATGAATGAGGATACGGGATTCCCTTGATCGTTGTTAAAATATTTTTAACCATGATACAACTAATATGAATATATTAAACAATAACTTGCGTAATGAAGTGATTAGTAGATTGGCAAGGAATTAATAATTATTCAAATATTTCGAATTTTAATTATAAACAATTTTGTACGTTTTTTTCATTCCAAAGTTTTATTCTGCGTTGATCGCATTCGTTTTCGTCTATACAGTATGTACATTGCTTTCTTGTACTTTCTTCGAAAATATCTATGTTTAAGTGATTATAATGTAAACTCGAGCGATGAGAAATCCTATAAATACAACAAGATTACTTTAATTTTTTCGACTCAAGCATGCAAGTATGTAACTATTTCTTTTAACTTGTAATTATACAAGAAATCTTAGTTAAATACCTTAATGATGTGCACTTTGTTCTTTTTTAGGATTAATATTCTTTAGATATTCCATCTAGAAACATGAGTCATTCCGACCTTAACAAATTTGATAAAGCTAATCTCAGTCACTCATTTAAGATTTAGGTGTTAGGAATTTTAATCGATTGTATGGGTTAATATGTGAATTATCGTGTATTAAATTAAAGACTATCAAATATGGTTAAGCCCAGTTAAAGTGATCTAATAAGATTTCGGTATTTTGGACCTCAATATATCTAACTAAAGTATGAGCCTTTATGTGTAGAGACTAGGCCATTGTCCCTAATTTAATGATGGGCCAAATTAAGTTAATAGGCAGTCGTTATATAAACATAGTTATGGTCACCAACTCACATGTATTGTTCATTCTGTTTTGCCTCCCATTACTAGAGAGAAAAAGGAGCTACGTGTTGATTTGGAAGACATAATTGTAGAATTCAATCGCTGCAATTAACAATATCTGATTTAGGTACGCTTTCACTTTGGAACATATGTTCTTGATGATCCAACATTATAAATCTGGCCATCTTGATGGTACTAATTTCTCCTACATTAGGTTGATCAAAATTTTCATTTAAATACTATGGATTCTGATATTATATTGAACTACTTGATTTTAAAAATTAAATTGATAAAAAAGAAAGGATATATATCAATTTAATATCGTGTTCAACTGAATGTACCAAGCACAATGAAAATTTTCTTCTGTTACAAAAGGATTGAAATTAGTTATATCTTTGGTAATATATAATAACATTTTAAATATGTCAACTAACTATTTCAATACAGTTGAATCAAGATGTCATTTGAGATATAAATCTTCGATGGCCGCAAAACTTGACATGGAAACTTATTGATTTTTCCTCTCTGGTGGTTACAAGGTAATATATATTTACGTGTGAGTGCACGTGTGCTACTAAGTGCAAATTTGTTAGTAACAAACTAAAACACCAAATATTGACTAGTATTAGATACTAACACGACGGAGACAATCCAAATAGCTCGATATAACTACTATGCAGATTTAGTCATTCGATGATTATAAGTGGCTTTCACCAACTAAATGTGACTGAGTTTACTTAATTACGAATTTGCTGAAACAGTATTAGCTTGGAACAATAATTTGTATCGTGTTAATATTATTGAGCTCGTGTTTAAAATAGATTTTTTCAAGCGTTACCGGTCCTTGAAACCTCAATTGATCCACGAAAATGTTGTGCATAGGCTGCTAATTACTTACACCAAGTAACACGAGGAAACATTGATCTAAGATTGAATTTAGTCAGCTACTTGAAAAGAATTGAGGTTTCATTTCAAAATGTTAGTTATAAGTAGAGTAACGTAGCCCCGTTATAAACTATTACTTCATGTATAGTCGATATAAACTTTTTTCACACTTTTTCCACAACACTTTCACCCGATGCCTTTCAGTCCCCTCTCCAAACTTAAAAGAATGATAATATTGTGTAGCATTTGTCAATCTAAATTATTTTTAGTAGATACAGATAGCTTTTGTTTCCTATTCTATTGGGGCACATCCCGTAATTTACGTCGCTCACAAAGCTCTAGAGACGGATCGGTGAGAGCCCTCAAAGTTGGGTTCAACCTTTATTTTTAGTAGATACATGTATCTGCTTTTAAAATGATTCGTTAGTCAATGACATTTAAGTACCATTTAGACTAAAGATTAATATGATTGATGCTAAATAATATTCCTTAAAAAAATAATAAATAAAGAGATTCAATTCAACTTAAAGAAATGGTTAGGCAAAGTAGGCTGACCTGATCGCAGAACGTACAGCAGATGACAACAGGACAGTCGAACTTGGAAAAATACTAAGCCTACCCCTAATTAGCAGTCACATCCAACACTATTTAGGATTTTGCATGCCTTGGAAAAACCATTTCAACACGGGTCTCTCGCTTTCCTTAATTTTCTATTTTATTTTTTCATCGTTTCCCTTATTCAATGATCATTCTTCCTTTTCTAATAAAATGATTAAGTCTCTATTACTTTATATATATAGATATCCTCTTCCTTTCAACTCTATCGTCTAAATTTCTTTCTGTAACCAAATGCTAAAGTTACGGGAATCAAGATTTTGAGCCTCCAAATGATACCACACTGCTTTCCCTTAATGGGCAATCGCATCTCTTGCAAGCACTTTCAATCTCATCACCATGGAAAAGGAATCATCAAGCTCATCAAGTACGATGGCACCGTCAAAATCTATAACCGACCGCTTCATGTATCCGAGATAGTTGATGAGTTTCCGAAGTACATGGTCTGTCCTTCTGATTCATTTTACATAGGCCAGATAATCCCATCACTTTCAGAGGAAGATAAGCTTCAGTTGGGACAAAACTATTTGCTTCTGCCTAAACACTTGTTTCATTCCGTCTTTACATTTACTTTCTTTCTTCAGTGCCAATCTGGTTGTGCCCTTTTAGCCAAAAATGCCTCCAGTAATTGCCGGCCCTTTGATATACAGAAAACACCTTCTGGGAGTCTCAGAATAAGGGTGTCTGAAGAATTCATAACACAGTTGATAGAGCAAGGAAAGATCAAAGAAAATGAAGATCGGCAGCCCAGTTTGGATAAAAATATTAGAGTGTGCAATACACCTCAGTTGCAGAAAGACTACCAACAGCTGGTTGGGCAAAGACAATGGAAACCTAAGCTGGATACAATTTCTGAGAGGCATCACAAGAAGAAAATCTCAATTAAAAGAAAGAAGAAAATTCATTCCCATAGTTCTCAGGGGTCAATAAAGCAAGAAGATATATCAAAAGACCTCATCTTGAGACGGCATTAGCTTATCAATTATCATATATGTCTTTGGTTTTAGCAATCCAATATTACTACACTTTGTTATTGTAGATGATCAGTAGATGAAATGAAGGTCAAATTCAGAGATGTAAAGCAAGTTTCTTAGCAATTTGTATGATGCAGGTATAAATCAAAATGATGATCAGTTTTCTTTAATGGGTGACTTTTTTTCCAAAAAGAAACAGTGTATAATTGCATGTATATCGACAAAATCTTGTGTTGGATTGTACAGTTTTGAATATTTTGGTCTAAGTGGGGGATAGCTGTGGCTGGCAATGCCATTGTACGCTACCCTCCCTTTAGACAAAAATGTATGAAGAAGACAAAGTAGCATTCAAATTGTGAAGCCGATAGATTTCCTTTGTTTGTGATGGGCGCTGTCAACATGGAATTTCTGTAACACGTGACCCTCGAAACCACTGTTACCTAAACTGTTGGCCTATCCTTAATTTGACTACATGATTAATAATATTATTTCTTAGAAGTTGTGTTTGTTATAAAATGATACAATAATTGAACAAAAGAATAAAATTAAAAGAATCACGACTCAAATTTTATAACAATAATTCTTATAAAATTTTTCTAATGAAAATTACAATATGAATAGACATCCTTCTAGATTAGGCAAGAAACCCATTTAGATATACGGATTAGTAATTCATTAATATTTATTATTTCATAACACTCCCCTTGAATTACTATTGACAAAATAACTGTCTCGTTAAAAATTTAGTAGGACCAAAATACTAAATGAAAGAAAAAGAGTGCAATTGATTACAAAAAAATGTAAAAAAAGAAAAAAAAGGACAAAACTTGAGCGAATGAATAAGAGTAAAGTTAATCCCCTGATTTCAATTAATGAAAGTAATTGTATCGAGTCTTTCATATTTTGTAGAGGGTAGTTGACACAGAACGTCCCTACCTTTTAAGTTTATTGTGGAAAACGTCCTAATCTTTCATTTTTTGACATTTTCGTCCCTACCTTTTATATTTCTTTGCGCAGAAGGTCCTTTTCATTTGTTTTTGACGATTTTAGCCTCTATTCAAATAAAACAAAAAGAAAATAAAAGGAAAAAAAATAAAAACTAATTGCAATAATAGTCCCAAATTTTTAAAAAAATTACAAATCGGTCACAATCTATTGTGAACTGAAAAATTTTAAAATTAAAAAAAAAAAACTTGAATGTACAGAGAAATAATCATGAAATAGAGAAATTTCTGAACCATAGCCAATGAAACTGAAAATCTTCAAAAATGGGTAAGCAGAAATCTCAATTTTTATTTAGTGAAGAGTAGATGGAAAGAGGCAAAAATCACGTAATCTTCAATTTTTTTCATTTCCGTTGGTTATGATTAAAAAATTTCTCCATTTTCTTGATTATTTCCCTGTACATTCAAGTTTCCTCATGACTGATTTATAATTTTTTTAAAACTTTGGGACTATGATTGCAATTAATTCTTTATTTTTTCTTTTCTTTTCTTTTTGTTTAATTTCAATGGAGGGTAAAATCGTTAAAAGGACTTTCTGTGCAAAGAAATATGGAAGGTACGGGCAAAAATGTCAAAAAATGAAAGGTATGGTTGTTTTCGACAATAAACTTAAAAGGTAGGGATGTTTTGTTCCAATTACCCTTTTGTAAATCAATCCCCTAATTTCAATTAATGAAAGTATTGCACCTGACCTTTCATATGTTGTGTGTCAATCTTCAATTCACCCTTTTTAAAACTTGTTTATAACTATTTTGGTGAATTATGTTGAATAATAATTGCATCCGTATAAATCTAGAGTTTTTAAACTCACTTCTGTCTAGAAAGTTTGTATTAAAAAGTCGGCGATTACCGTAAGCCGAACTCATCAGAGACCACTCAACACATGGTGTTAGAGCTATTTGAGCTCGAACACATTCAATGGCCTAGTAAATATCTTAACCTTCTGTTAGTAAGAGGCATAGCAAGGAGATAATCTTCAACGGGATTAAAGAAAAAGTGTGGCAAATGCTAAAACTTTAGCGTAGGAGTTTATTTCCTACTGGGGAGAAAGAAGTGCTAATTAATATTGTAGCACAAGCAATCCCAACATACACTATGCCACTATTTGATAGGAATTAAAATTAAAATTTTAATTTAAAATCCAAGTCAACAGATAACGTTAATTATACTTCGTCAACTTTTATTAAAATATATTGAAAATTTAATTTTAATCCCCATTAAATAAGGGCAATGAGTGTATTCCATCTGCCAGCTAAACCATGAAAGAGGTGCAGCTTTTGGACTCATCTTTCTAGTGAGGAACTTGATCAAATAGGAAGGAAAACTACAGCTACTCCTCGCCATCGAGACTTAAGTGGCCCACGCAGCAACCATTTAGAAGCCTAACCGAAGGCCCACACTCCATATCATCAAAGATGACGAAGCCAAGGTACTTCAACCAAAACATCACTAGCAACTCAAGCACAATGACCAAAGCAAGGCGCTTCCTACCCTAAGCCACTCATAGAAAAGATATTCACCACTTTAGTCGAAGCTCACACAACGAGGTGGAAGCCTCCTAGCCAAGGAGGAGCATCTTTGATAGCTGCTTCTCTTAAGAGATCTTTTGCATAAAGATCTAATGAGTGATTGATGTGACCTCTTGTAGTAGAAAAATATCAAGTCTTTGTCAGCTACTACATAAGTACATAGACTTAAGCCATAGGCTTCAATTGTATAAGCTATTCTTTAAATAAAATAATTATTATAAAAGAGTTGTAAAAGTTAAGGAGCCTGTTGACATATTGTATGAACTAAGAGTCTTTAAGTTCGAGTATGGAACATTGAGAAAGAGCCGCTAGAATTATGCTAGCATATCGCCAAGCTAATGCTTGAGCGTTCAAAACAAAATTATCATTGCTCGGCTATTGCCCAACTAGTTCTAGCTTGGCTTTCAAACGATAATGTTTTTCAAGAAATCCTAGGTCATAATTTTCAAGAGATCTATCTATTCTATACTACCACAATACCTCTCTAGTTTAAATACACAAGCCCCACTTTGTGAAAACTAGTGGTTGATCATTATATTCTACCTTCATAACATCCTTTGGCGATCAAACAACAATTCTGCATCTTAAGATCAGTCAACCACAAGTTGGGAAGAACATTCAAAACCCCCATTTCCTAAATATAATTAGGAAGGTACTTTCTCAATCGCTTTCAGAGATTGCTGAAGATTGAGGGAGGTTAGACCAAAAGAACAAGAAGAGTACAAGAATAAGGTGTTTTTTGTGATCAATAGAAGATAGATAATTTCAAAAGATCGAGAGCAGTTGTGAGTGAAACACGTTTCATTGGGTCTTGGAAGTTGCAGAAATTAGATTAGTGATTCTGGAGGATTTTATAGACTGGATTATACTGTAAGTTTTTATTATTTATAATTAAAGTCACTGGCTTGGTCCCGGAGTTTTTAATCCTGTGAAATGATTTCTTCGTAATGCTGTGTCATTTACGACTTTATTAACTATCGTGGCAATTTAATATAACATAAAATTAACTCGATTGACTAAACATCTAGAATAATTAAAAAGTGACTTATTGCTATTAATTTGTAATTTTAATTCCTTGTTATTCACCTATTCATCCCGTCTAGGTATTTGTTAGGTCGAACTTTGTTATTTCAAGTGGCATTATATTCCAAATTCGATTCCTGACCTTAACTTTCAAGAGAGCAGTTCATTGTCTATCTTGCCATATTTTGATGACCGTAACTATGTCTATTGGAAAGTTAGGAAGAGAACCTTCTTGGAAATGACGGATGAGCGAATTTAGTTGAAAGTAATAAATGATTGGACTTTCCCTTCTAGCACCGTTAATGGTGTTATCACCTCCCCTCCTATAGTTAATTGGTTGAAAACTAATTTAAATGAGTGTAATTGGAATAGTAAGGCTTTACATACTTTATTTATGATTGTGTCACCTGAAAAATTTCGACGTGTGTCTATGTGTGAGGTTTCTAAAGGGATTTGGGATATTTTACAGACCATATATAAGGGAACTTGTGTTGTTAAGAAACTCTATGTTACAGTTGTTGACTTCTAGATTTAAAGAGATTAGTATGAAGGATAAGGATACATTGAATGACTTTTATGAGAGTTTGAATAACATAGTTAATTCTAGCTTCAACCTAAGCGAGAGAATTTCTGAATCTAAGATTGTTAGAAAAATCTTTAGATCTTTATCTGAGAGATTTAGGCCTATAATCATGGTATCGAAGAGAGCAATGATTTAGATAAGTTTAAGATGGAAGAACTAGTTAGATCTATCCAAATTTATGAACTCACCATATCTCAATCTAAGAAGAACAAGTCTATTAGGGAAGAAGAGTACAACTCTACTGATAAGAGACCATTAATGACTAGCATAATGGTTGACACCTTGACAATGGGGATTTACATTGGTTATATTTCCTATTTTGGTTTCTAATAGCTCACACCAACACTCTCCCTTAAGTTGATGCATATAGATCTTTGATGTTCAACTTACTAAGGGAGCTGTGGAAATCTTTACTTGATATTGCCTTTGTAAGTATGTCTGCTAGTTGGTCTTCGGACTTCACAAATGGAGTCTATTAATCTTTTCATCTAGGTTTTCCTTGACAAAATGTCAATCCACTTCCACATGTTTTGTTCGATCATGTTGGACTAGGTTGTGAGCTATGGCAATAGCGGTTCAGATGTAGGGCCAAAGCCAATTTCTATAAGTAACCTCTTAATCCAAAAGAGTTCACAAAGTCCTTTTGTCATTCCGCGAAATTCAGCTTTGGCGTTTGATAGTGCCACCACTTTTTGTTTCTTACTTCTCCATGTAACAAGATTCCTGCCAACAAAAGTGAAATAACCTGAGATAGATTTCCTGTCTGATAAGTTTTCAGTCCAATCTGCATTTTTATAGCCTTTTACTTGTAATTGACTTCTCTGTTCTGCATTTGTATTCTTTGAGAACATAAGTCCTTTTCCCCGCGAGGACTTTAGGTATCGAAGTATCTGGGTCACAGTTCTCATGTGATCTTAACTCGGATTGTACATGAATTGACTAACCATACTTACAACATATGTAATATTCGGACGAGTATGAGAGAGGTAAATTAGCTTCTCCACCAACCTTTGGTACCTCCCTTTATCCGTTGGAACTTGGTCTGAATGTTCAGTAAGTTGATGGTTTTGTGCGATTGCAATGTCCATCGGTTTGCATTCCAACATTCCTACCTTAGATAGTAGGTCCAACACATACTTTCTTTAGGAGAGAAATATATTTTGCTTTGACCTGGCCACTTCACTTTCCAAAAAATATTTGGGTCCTCCTAAGTTCTTCATTTAGAACTCAGTTCCTAACTGTTTCTGAAGTCTAGATATTTTCTTCTGCATCATCCCTTGTGATAATCATATCATCTACATAAACTATCGGTGCAGTTACCTTGCCTGATTTGTGCTTCAGAGCTACTCTGTTTAAATCCATATTTCTTTATTGTCAAATTGAACTGCCCAAACCACGCTCAAGGTGATTGTTTCAGCCCATATAGTGCTCATTACAGCTTGCACACCACTTTGATGCCTGTGGGTGTCGTGTAACTTAGGGAGAGGTCTATGTATACTTCTTCTTCAAGGTCGCCGTGGAGAAAGGCATTCTTAACATCTAGCTGATGTAATGGCCAGTTGATATTAGCTGCAAGAGATAACAATATCCTGACGAAGTTCAATTTAACAACTGGTGAAAAAGTTACTTGGTCGTCTACCCCATATATCTACGTATACCCTTTTGCCACCAACCTTGCTTTATATCTCTCGATAGATCTGTCTGCCTTGTGTTTGATGGAGAATACCCATTTGCATCCTACTGTTTTCTTTCCCTAAGGTAACGGTACTAGGTTCCATGTGTTATTTTGTAGTAATGCCTCTATCTCATCTTTTAATTCTTGAGTCCAATTTGAGTATGACAAAGCTTCCTCAACTTTCGTTGGGATGTGACTCGAGGAGAGTATATGCATAAAGGTCCTTAAGGGTTCTGATAATCTCCTAGTGGACACATAATTAGCAATCAGATACTTCGATCTTCGTTCTCAATTTCTAGAGAGTACCTGTTTGGTGGCTTACCATGATTTTGTCTGAAAGGTAATGTGTATCCAGTAGTATTATCGAGGTCATTTATATTTGAAGGTGTATTACAGGTGCTTACCTCAGGGATATTCTCAGGAGATAGGACCGTGGGTACTGATGCAGAGAGAAAATTTGGTTCAGTAGCTTCAGGATGAGCCCTCAGTTTTGTATACTCGTTAATTAGCTCTTTAGAGTTATCAATTTGCAATGAATTTTACTCCAATTCTGTTTATGTGTTCAACCAGTCAAAGTGTACCCAATTTTGCTCTTTATTGTTTGTCTCCTCCTGAAGAGGAGAATTGGGCACAAATATGACATCTATAGTCATGTAAGTGCGGTTGGTAGAGGGATCATAGCATTGGTAGCCCTTCTGATTACACCATACCCTAAGAAGAGACAGCGAATGGCGCAATGATCAAGTTTTGTTCTTGGACTTTTGTGTATATATGCATGTACGCCACTCAACCAAAGAATCATGAAGGGAGCATTAATATAGTAGGTACGGTGACGTGAAATGCTAGGACTTGTAATGAAGTTTTAAAATATAGGACCTTGGAGGGCAGCCGATTGAGTAAATGTACCGTAGTGGATACTGCGTTAGGCCAGTAGCTTTTTGCAACATGTGCTCCATGGAGTAAAGCACATGTAGCCTCAAGAATCTGTCGATTTTTTCGCTCAACAATGCCATCTTGTTAAGGAGTCCGGGGGCATGTTATCTCATGAATTAGACCATGGTGTTGTACGAAAGCGCTAATTATCATGTTTGCCACCATTGTCTGAATGTATAACTTGGAGCTTGGCTGAGAACTGAGTTTGAATTGTGACATGGAATGGCTGTAACACTTGTAGTACTTCATCCTTGTGCTTCATCGAGTATGGCCAGGTCATGGGAGTACAATCATCGACAAAGATGACAACCAACGAACCTTTGATCCAACAGAGATAGAGATAGACCCCACACATCAGAATGAATTAAAGCAAATGGAATACTTCTTTTATTCATACTTTGAGGATAATAAGCATGGTGACTTTTGGCCAAAATGCAAGTATTACATTTAAGGTCAGAAAGCACAACATTTGAAAAAAGACTAGGTAATAAATGTTTCAAATAGTTAAATGAAGGATGTCCCAGGCAGTGATGCCAAAGCCAAATCTGTCGTTCATTTTCATTACTCTGTATGTGATGTGTGTGTCCCATACTGAAATCATCCATGTAGTACAGTCTCCCCTCTTTTAGTACCATGCCCAAGTATCTCATTCGTGAGAATATCCTGAAGAAGACAAAATGTAGGATAAATAAGTACCACACAATTTAGTTCAGTAGTGACCTGACTAACAAAAAGTAGTTTATGTGAAAGTGACGGCACAAGTAATGTATGAGATAAATGTAATGAAGGAGACAAAGACACAGAGCCGATTCTTGTGATTAGAGAAATGACCCTATTGGCATTTGCAACACCGGTACGTCGAGGTATGGAATTCTGAGTAAAATCTTTCACATCATAGGTCATGTGGTCAGTGGCTCGAGAGTCAACTAATTAAGCACCTCTATTCTCGTCCCTAGAGGTGGTAGTTAATGTAGAACCAAAATTACCTATATCAGATATAGGACCTGCACTTTGAAGAGACTCAATTTTAGGTAGTAGAGATAATTGGGGTTCAGCGGTCACCATAGCCACCTTACCTTTACGTCCACCAGTGCCTCCCATGCTCGCATTCTTTTTTTCCGGTAACTCGTGCCCCCAGTGTGGATATCCATTAAGTTTAAAGCAATTGTCACGTGTGTGTCTTGTATTCTTACAATGTGAGCATTTAGCCCATTCTGACTTTAATTTTCCTTTTTTGGTGTCGTGTGTCCTGTTGAGTCCCATAGATGACGACCCATTAGCGGAGGTAGTAATCGGATCCAACTTAATTCCTTTGATGGCCAGAACAGCACCAGAGGTGCCATCGGTATTGATGGGAGCCATGATCACCTGCCTAAGCGTCTCCCTACGAAAATGGGACAGAAGGAAACGGCTACATCTACAACATGCTGCTACGAATGCTGTCCAGGTGGTCGTCGAGTCTGTCCAAGAAGGTATACACTCGATCTTCTTGGAACATCTTGTTGTAGTGTTGAATATCGATGGTGCATTCCATTGGATTAGGACAGCAAAAATTAATCTCACTCCACAGCCCCTGCAAATCTGTGTAGTATTTTTCCAATGAGCCACTCGATTGTCTAAGTTGAGTAACTCGTTGTCGAAGTTCGTAAACCTGAGAAGCATCACTTCCATCGAATTAGGTAGTGGCAATGGAGTCCCAAACCTCCTTCGCTGTGGGGTATCAAATGAACTTTCCAATAAGGGTTGGGTCCGTGGAGTTAATTAACCAACTCTTGACAATGGCATTGTCAATTCACCACTTTCGAAAATTGGGATCAGTTTGTAGAGGCGGTGGAGAATCAACATTCACGTAGCCCAACTTGTCTTTCCAGATATGTACATCTCCATAATTTGGGACAACAAGGCATAGTTCGAACCGTCTAGTTTGACGCCAATTGGGATTGAATTTTCGGTGTTTAGGTTTGGATGTTGAGTTTTAGATAAAGTTCCTGCCATTTTCTGGGTAAATTCTTGGAATAAGGTTTCGGGATTGTGTGTAGAGTCACCTAAGTTGGTGATAATTCTAGTGTCAGCCATGTGTTTGAAGAAAGGTTTATAAAATGAGGGGTATAAATTTTTTATGAAGGATCTGCCCATGATTAATGTCAGGCTCTGATACCATGTTTCAATGGTAAGGCCTTTCTTCCTGTGTATTTTATTCCATTGAATAGAGTACATATATATAGGAAAGATATGTGTCCTATTTAGGCTATACACAATTGGTGCCAAGAATCATGGTTGACACCTTGATAATGGGGATTTACATTGGTTGTATTTCCTATTTTGGTTTCTAACAGCTCACGCTAACAAGATTTACTTTATAAAATGCACGAATAATGGGATACAAAACTTGAAAATGTATTTTATGTATAATTATTTAAATTTATGTAAGACATGTAATTTCTTCAAAATGAAAATATTTTGGGCTTTAGTTGGGCACTACCAGTGATTTGTGATTGGGTAGATTTTTTTAGAAAAAAATTAAAATAATTTGATATATTTAGTATCAAAAAAAATATATGGCTGGTATATTTCTTTTGTTCTTGGTCTAAATTTGAGAATCAAACAAACTTGTTCGATTATTAGTTCTGGTATCCATTACTCAATTTAATCTAAGAAAAAGTCAAACGGCTTGATTCAAGTCCAATTTTGTTCAGGAATTTTTAAAAAAAATAATTTTCATTTTTTAATTACCCTTTATTGAGATGAAAAATACTAGACAACAACTCTTAACTGGACAGCATATTCATCGTCTGGCATAGTAAAGATTTTTTATTTTTAAATCGACTAAATTATAGAGATCTTTCTTCTATTTTCAAAATATTCAAAAACTTCACTTTTCATAATAGCTACTCCCATACTAGCAAAAGGTAAATATAGTTTTTTTAAAAATTTTTTTTTTTTACTCCTCTATTCTGCTTTAAAATTGTTATTTTATATATTTAAAGGATTTTCCTATTGTGATAGGGCTGAAAACAGGCACTGGCCCTATCACGACAGCTTGTCCTCATTGTTGACGCAGTAACAAAGCTCATATTTAAATGCTCATCACATCCCATTAATTTTTTTTTGCAAATGCTATAAAGTCAGCCATTGAACCTCTATGATTAATTAAGAAGACGAATGTTCCAAACTATGGTCCCATACAGCGTTCAAGCCAGTTATTACTAATATTATTCACACCTCAAGATTAAACAATTGAATAAAAAAATGCTTGTCTCAAGTGTTCTCTCTAGCATTCCGCGATGCCTCTTGAAAGACTCCAACTTCTGCAACTGTGTCTTTTTAATTAGGACTGGGCAGAGTCCGATTCGGTTTGATTCTAATGAGAACTGAATTGGACCCAAAATTTTTGGGTATTTAGAAAGTAGAACCGTCGGGTTCAAATTTAATGATGGAACTGTTTAGGTTTGATTCCATTTTGTTCGGTTCAGTTCTTAGGTTTGTACTATAATTAATTTTTTTAATATTTACAAAGCTACATTAATTCAACTAATGACATGTTCAATCTTAACTCTTACAAAATAACGTAATCCAATCTTAGGTGCCTTTTGCGTCTTTCTTTGCTGAGCTCTTCATAAATTTGATTGTTAAAATCACAGGAATAGGAAGATAGCAGGCTTACAATATCTAAGAAAGGCGCTGTAGAGCTTTGATTCTATTTCTCCAGAATGGTGGAAATGATGCTACGGTAGAATAATAGATTTGGGTAAAACTTATGTCAATTTGATTAAGTTGTGTTTGGATTGAAAATTAGAAATAGGAAAAATCATATTTTTGTGTTTGAGCTAAATTAACTAGTTAGCAAATTTATTTAAAAAAATAAAATAATTTGGCTTATGTAAAATAAATAAATTAAAAAATTAGGGCTATTCGGTTCTTGACCTAGGATCAAGAACTGAATCGAACCCTTTCGATTCTCGATTCAGATACCCGTTTGGGTGTTTAACTTAAAAAGAATCACTATATTTGATTTAGTTCAGTTCGGGTCCGATTAGGTTCGAAAGTTTTGCCCAACCCTATTTTTAATGAAACTTGAATATGTACAAATATGCTACTTAGTTAATCTCATCTTCGAGAGGTACAAATCTCCACTAGTGTGAATGTGTCTGTTTGATCAGTTATGACAATTTTACTCGTTCTACACTATTGTGAATGTGTTTTCACTGTGTATAATCAGAATATAGCCTTTAGGCAACTTTGCGCTAATGACCAAAATTTTAGAATTATAAGATTTTAGAATTATCATATATGAATAGCTTTTCCATGCCGATATTAAACGATAAATGAGTATGGTTATTCTGGATACGTAGTGGTGTGATTTTTCAGTATTATTACAGGTTATTAGATTTCATACTAATTTTTTCAGTATTATTACAGGTTATTAGATTTCATACTACATTCAGTTTATAGATTTATAGTATTGTGAAATGATAATACTTCTACATAGATTTTCGTTCAAATCAAATTAATTATATTCAAAATACTTTACAGATTAGGACTGGACAAAACTCTTGAATTGAATCTGAATCGAATCGAGTGGTTCTTCTTAAGTTAAATATCCAAATGAGTATGTAAATCGAGAACTGATAAGTTCGGTTTGGTTCTAGATCAAGAATCCAATCTCTTTAATTTTTTAATTTATTTATTTTAAATAAGTCAAATTAAAAAAACTAATTAATTTAGCTCAAATTCAAAATTATGATTTTTCTATTTCTAACTTTCAATTCAAGCACAACTTAATCAAATTGACATAAGTTTTACCAAAATCTGTTATTCTACCGCAGTGTCGTTTCTATCGTTCAAGAGAAATCCAATTAAAGCTTGACAGCGTCTCTCTTGGTTATTGTAAGCTCGCTATCTTCCCGTTCCTGTGATTTTAACAATCAAATTTATAAAGCATTTAATAAAGAGAGACGTAAAAGACATATAAAATTGGACTACGTTATTTTGCAAGAGATTTGTAAATATTAAAAAAGTTATTTATAGTACAAAACTTAGGAACCAAACCGAACCAAATCGAAATGAACTGAACCCGAACAATTCTATAATTAAATTTGGCTCCCACAGTTCCATATACTAAATACCCAAAAATTTTGAGTCTAGTTCGATTCTCGTTAGAACTTAATCAAACCGGACCATACCCAACCCTAATATAGATGCATATTCTAAATAAAGAATAAATAAATTATGATTTCATTATACTTTAGTATTAAAAGAAATTACTAGATTTTGGAATTTATTAAAGTTGTAATAGAATAATAAGTAAAAACCTTTCAATAAATATGTATAAATGGAAAAAGTGTAATTGTTTGCTAACCATCGACTCATTGAATTTTAAATTCATATATTTTGTTACCCTATTTCTTATCAGATAGTAGTTGAGTTGAGTTGAGTAGCATTGAAAACCATTGATCCACCAAGTTGAGCCACATATTGATATTATTTGTATGACTCGTTTTGTCAATTTATATAATTTATAGTTCTTTTGGGCACGTGCTTATCATGTTTGATAAGTCATTTTGTGTTTTATGTATTGATATCATGGACTCACAGCATATGATGTATCCTTAGTGCATTTGGGGACTTTTACTTGTAAAGAATAGTAAATATCGATTTTCCGGAATTTTATTTTGGCTAGTTGGTGTTTAGAAGGCTTAGTGTACCCTATATTAATGTATATGTATAGGTTTAAGGAAATTGGTTGCTTTCATGTGGTTTTAATCCATATTAAAAATGAAATTTTGTCAACTTTTTTTAAAATTTATTTTTTTAGATTCAGAGTTGCATTGATGGGTTCGGTGCATGTCATGTTTTGGGAGCACTAGAGTGATTCGGGACGAGTCATGTCATATTTGGATCGCCAAAATCCAGATCATCCTCGTCTAAAAGTGAGCCTAGGTCAGGATACTTATCATCATATCATCATCTCTAAGATAATACTCAATAACTTAAATTTGACCCGAAGTAGAACGTAACTCATTGGTTTTGGCGTCATATGGTACAATTGCCTTGTTGTTTTCGGCTTCTTCATCATGTCTATATTGTTACCAAGTATTGCATGAATCTTGTGGCGATTGCACCCAAAGGCAGCTTTATGTTCTTCAACAATGAGTATACAATGAATCTGTTTTCCAAAGCATCAGTTTTGTTTCTGAGAGACATTGATTTGGATTTAGCTATAGAACATAACACAGAAATGATATGCTTAAAAAAATAGCGCTATTATTCTTTATTTTTATTCATACAACAAAGGATTGCAAATAGAGGCGACTTCTGAATGCAATGAAACTAATAGTAGGCCGTTGCGAATGGTTATATGTAGGATCGAATTCCACAGCCAAGCAATGCAAAACCAGGCTCAGTTTACCAAAAACATCGACACCATTTCTTGAGACAACTCCAATACCACCTTGTGCCACCAAGGTCCGATTGCTATGGATTGGGAAGAAGAAGGCCAAGAAAATACCCACAATATATCAACCACAAAGGTCACAGAGAGGGAGGGGAGAAACGACCGAGAGAGAGAGACTCACAAAGAGGGGATTTCACTCTAAAATGGAGGTCGAGAGATGAGAGGAATATATGCCAAGGGTAGTGTCCAAACAAGGTAAGTTACAATTAGGGCTAAGTGGTGGATCGAGCCTCGACTCAAATAATTGGGCATCAACAATAATAACATAGCCTTCCAAGGAATGGTGCGGGAACCGTGAGCAACACTATAAAATAGGTTACTTCGAACGGTCCATAACAAAGTGGATTGTGTTGTCTTGTTAATTGTGTCGACGTGCTAATCAATCATTAGGCCGATGCCGATTGATAATAAACAACCGAGGTTACATCATCGCCCGGGGAGGTCGTTTGACAACAAAATTGCCTAACAACCTCCACCTTGGTGTCAAAGGACCTGCAAAGAAAATTGTTTCCCATTAGTGACACCTCTAATAAAAACAATAAAATTGGAAATCATTTACCTGTACCAATGTTTAGAAGTTCCTTGTAACTCCTAAACTTTGCCTGTGGCAGTACCTTCGTCCCCATATCAGATGGGTTATAGTGGGTATGAACTTTCTCAAGTCTTACCACCTCTTGAGATACTATATCTCTAATGAAGTGGAGTCTTACATCAATGTGTTTAGTGCGCTCGTGAAAAACAGGATTTTTGCATAAATGTATGGATGACTGACTATCAGAATACACTACCA
>NC_036237.1:32308808-32391036 GCF_002742605.1 Olea europaea var. sylvestris
GACACAGTCTCATCACAATTAACTATGTCTTGCACCAGTTTGTTAAACACGTCTAGATTGTCATCAAGATCCTTTGAAGAATCCATTTTGAAACTGAAAAAACGTTCAAGTAGGTAAAGCTTATTAGGTGTAGACTTAAGCAAATACAGGTCTTCTAATTTCTTCCAAAGTTCTTTGGTGTTTTTTAATTTACCCACCTTTCTTAAAACAGCATCAGACAAGTGTAGGATAATTGAGGTATAAGCAAGCTCATCGGCTTCTTCTTTTTGTTCTTGTGAAAAATCAGTTGAAAAATTGCCTTCAATGGCTTTTGAAACCTTTTGTTGGACTAAAATACCCTTCATTTTTTGTTGCCAAATAGAAAGTCACCCTTTCTGTTAAAAATTTCCAAATCAAAACTATGAGTTGTCATCTTCACACAATAGCCAAAAAATGCACAAACCACAATCAAACCACACAAAGTAGTCCTAGGGGTCACAATAATATACTCCGTTCTAGATTCCCAGGGTTTCGTAAGACTCGCGGTCTTAAATCAAGGGAATGTTCGAAAGGGTAAAGTCACGGTATTTCTAACGGAATAAGTAAGCAGCGGAAATAACAATGCAGCAAAAAATACGTCTAGCAGATAACTAATCCCACAATAATTTTGATCACCAAGGATTACAAACTGATTTTAAACCCCAAAAACAAATACTCAATCAAAAGGATCAATTAAGAGCACATAACCCTAATTCTAGCACAAGCAATGGTTGCCAAGCAATGACAACCCCCAACCTATTGTCACCCCACACGGTGACGCGCTAATGCTGAAAAATTAACGGGTTAAGCCAATTTACCAGAGCGGACGTGTCTGAGTCCGTATTATCGAGAGAGATGCGAATCTACTGCTTTAGGACCGCAATCTTGGCCTAAAGTAATTCAGTAGATATATGCAGATTCAACCGTCGATCCACCGGGGGCAAAATTGTCCAACTTTTTCTGTATAACCTGAAACAGAAAATAAACAGTGTCAGTGCGTTCAGGGGAATAAAATAAGCAAACTGCCCGAAGGAAGCTCGCCCGGAACCGCCGCCACGCGCCGCCGCCGCCACGCGCCACAGCCGAGGGAGCGCCTCGGCCTGCTGAACCTGGATATGGGTTCGGTTTCGCCGGAAAGTGGCTGGATTGGCCGGAAATCAAGGTTGTAGCCGCGGTTCCTCAACCCAAAACGCGATTTGCCGCCGATTTTTGACAAATTTCAGGCCGGGAAAGCTTCAACTAGCTCTGATACCACCTGTAGGATCGAATTCCATAGCCAAGCAATGCAAAACCGGGCTCAGTTTACCAAAAACATCGACACCATTTCTTGAGACAACTCCAATACCACCTTGTGTCACCAAGGTCCGGTTGCTATGGATTGGGAAGAAGAAGGCCAAGAAAATACCCACAATATATCAACCACAAAGGTCACAGAGAGGGAGGGAAGAAACGGCCGAGAGATAGAGACTCACAAAGAGGGGATTTCACTCTAAAATGGAGGCCGAGAGATGAGAGGAATATATGCCAAGGGTAGTGTCCAAACAAGGTAAGTTACAATTAGGGCTAAGTGGTGGATCGAGCCTCGACTCAAATAATTGGGCCTCAACAATAATAACATAGCCTTCCAAGGAATGGTGTGGGAACCGTGAGCAACACTATAAAATAGGTTACTTCGAACGGTCCATAATAAAGTGGATTGTGTTGTCTCGTTAATTGTGTCGACGTGCTAATCAATCATTAGGCCGAGGCCGATTGATAATAAACAACCGAGGTTACATCATCGCCCGGGAAGGTCGTTTGACAACAAAATTGCCTAACATTATATATAGAGAGAAGGAAAGTAGGATCTGAAATATATATTTGCTATCGAATCTCTGGCTTTTTAAGATTGTGCATAGAAATATCGATTCATGTGTACTAAAAAACAAACCTATACTTAATTCAGGGACAGGAAACTTCGAGTGACTCCCTATAACTTTGTTTATAAAATTAAATAAGCTTATAACCTCAAGAGAAATTGGAAGATGCCACCCACTTTAAAGAGATTACTTCTGATGGAGGTGGGTATATAGCGTTTTAACAAAATGAAAAAGATATAGGAAAGGAGAGGAAATGACAACAAAGAACACTTTCACTAGTATGAGATAAGTAAATTTATCGAAAGCTGATTTGAAAATTAGTCATATTTTCTCCAATTATTGAAGAATATATATTAGTAATTCATACATAATTCTCTTTTATTGGACAAAAATTCATGTTGATGAACCTATGAGTGTTGTCCGAAATAAATATAAATACCCTTTTCCATACACGCTAAGCTACATATATATTAATTATGCACTACTAGGGATGTCAACAAGTCGAGTTGAGCTGGCTTGTGAGCCAAAACTCGAGGCTCGGACTTTTTCGAGCCGAGCCGGCTTGCTTTTTTTTTTTTGCTCTCTTTATTTTATAAATAAAAGGCAGCATCCGGGCAAAATTAAGAGGCAGCCAAGTGTGGAAACTTTATTTTTTATTTTTTGCCCGCGGGCTGACTCGGCTCAACCGTCCTCCCAAAATGGGGCTCTGCCCGAGCCTCTAGTCGGGCCAGCTCGGACTTTTTTCGGATCGAGCCACAAGCAACCCGAGCCTCCGATTTGAATTGCCATTCCTATGCACTACTCTCAAAGTTACATGAGGTTGAAAATTTTTCCCACAAATCAAAATTGCTCGCGGATTATATACAGTTGAATCCCCTGAGATAATTCAAAGTTAGACACAATTGAATTTTGATTATTATATTCTTTTTTTCTTTTTTCTCTCTTTTCATAACACGTTATCAGAATAAATGCTTTCATCTATTTACCAATTTTAAATTGTGAGTTTTGAATAATATACATCTTTTCACATAAATTTTCAATTCTTTGCTCAATTGGAATATGCCATGTCTCTGCACCAATTTTAAAATACCCCATATCTCTATAATTTACTTGTACATTATGGTAAAATAAATGTTTTAAAAATCGACCCGAACATCGGCCCAAAAAAGAAAAAGGGTCAAGGGTCATACGGTCAAACCGGGGTCCTCTCGGGGTCAAACCGGATATCAAAAATGAATAAATAAATATTTCAACAAACTTCAAAATATTATAACAATAACAAAATTTTAAATTGTAGTATTACTAATTCAAAGTAAATATAAATCAATATTTGTCAATTAGATTTAATGATTTATTATCCTATAATTTATTTTAAAACATCAAAAACTAACAATTGTTGTGTCTAAAATAATTTGCCTTGTTAAAATCGAAATTATTTGTGCTTTTGGGGTCAAAATTTGTTTAATAGAAAGAAAAAAGTGAACAATTAAATATATAAATTGCAAAGGATTTTACAACTTATCCGATATTGGAAGTTAAGGAAAACATTGCATGTCTCTTTTCTTTTAAAAACAACACTTGTAGTTATCCCACACATTGGAAGTTAAGGAAAACATTGCATGTCTCTTTTCTTTTAAAAACAACACTTCTACTTATCCCACATTGGAAGTTGATGAAAACATAGCATATCTTTTCTCTTTTAAAAACAACACTTGTATTGGAAGGAAAGTAAAATTGGACTTGCCAATACTTGAGCCCATTTATCAAAGTAATTATAATTTTTCAATTTTTTTTTGAAAAAAATTGATAAAAATCGTGATCAGTTTTTCGGTTTCTGGTTAAATGGCCAGTTCGACATGTTATTTACCAATTTTTTTCATTTTTGGTTAATTTAATGGTATCGGACCGAATTTGAGGTCAGTTCTCGATTTTTCCGAGTGAACCGATCGATCTGATCCGATTTTCAAAACATTGGATAGAATTCCCATATGGCAGAATTTATTTTGAAGGCAAGGATGTCCATCGAGAAAAAGTTGAAAAAACAAGGCACAAACTATATGGAAGAAATAGACATGTACCATCAATTTATGTTCTTAAAATAAACTCTTATGTGACAAATTGATCAATTGGCAATGGAATTTTCTAGCACATACAAGTAGTCAACTCACCGTGCTTGTATTTAATTTTTTTTGTATATCATTCAATTATTTATCTTGTTCTTATGCTTTTTAATGCGTAGTATAGTTTATGAATTTAATACTCTTACATTTTGTCTATTATAAAATATTATAGCTCATGAAGTAGTAAAATATTATTTAAAAATATTTTAGTTCGACTTTATTTGCTCCCGGAGAACATAATTAAATAAAATCCAATATAAATTATACTTTTATTTCTGAACAGTAAATTCTTATACAATTTATTGTTTGAAACAATAATATGTTATTGCTACTAAAGAGCATAACACTCCGATTCCGATATTACAGAAGAATGTTACTTATAGATCTGTCTATTAAAAATATTTTATTGCTCATAAAGTAGCAAAACATTATAGTTAATATTCTAAATGAATATTAATTTCTCCAAAAGAGTGTGATATTAAAATTTCAATATTCCAGGAAAATATTGATCTATTGCTTATGAAGAAGCAATAATAAAATACAATGTTCTCTTGAAATAACATATATTTTGAATAATATATATCTCATTTTATTCTTGAATAAACACAAACTAACCAACTCAATATTGTGCTATAATTTTTAAAGGAAACTAATTTTCTATATTATTAATATTCAAGAAGAATATTTATTTAATGCTTTTGAAGAGCATGTATTATAATTTTCAATATTACAGAAAAATATTGACATATTATTCTTAAAAAAAATAATTAAAGATAATGAGCTTTCAAAGTAATACATTTTCGAATAATATATCACTTTGAATTCATGTTTAATCTGAAGGAAAACATATAACTAATATCATGATGATATTGATTAGTTTGACTATTTGAATGATATATGATTATATAAGCTTTAATCATATTCTTCGAAATTAAATAATTGAATTATAACTTATATTAACGAAAAGTTTAATTTGACTTTATTGTTTGACAAAGCTTGTTGGACCATCATTGGATCAACAATTATACGAAATTAAAATTTAAATGGATATTCAATAAAGAATCGGAAGATTTTTTGATTTAATCCTATATAATGTTTGTTGTCTTTTATGAAATTGTTTCAGTAACATCACTAATTAAAATAGGGATTGAATTCCCTATTTTTTTAAAATTAATCAGGATAATAAATGGGGCCCATCATCTTCCACGTTGATCCTCTAAATATTATTTATATATAATAGATTTGATACATATACTAGATGATTTCATTGTGTCGCAATTTGAAGTTTGCAAAATTACTGCTTAAATTTAAAAATTATGAGCAAAATTTTCGGAGTGTACAATCAAGACAATGTCTTATTAATGTAGTGATTCTAAACATTGACATTCTAATAAGTGTTAGTTGGAAGTCAATAAATGATTTTAACACTATTATTTGTTAAACTTCCTCAATGCATTGAGAACAAAGTTTTTCCCAATTCCGTGGAATGTTATTACGCATCATGTTAATATCACAGTTCCCCCCATTTTTATTGGCTTATGATCAGAGCATAATTTTTTCATCATATCATTTGATAGAGAAATTAATCTACCACATTGCAATGAGATGGAAAAGAAGGATTGTTGAGAATAAATGCGTAGTTTGAATCATTATTCCAAATGGGCGATATTTTATAACGTTGAAAAAATGATTGTCAATTTAATTGGACAATTCTCTCAGCATCAGAGGGAATGAAGAAGTTGGACATAATGCATAAACGCATCATCTTCTAAATACTTGCAAAAGAATTCAAATTGATAGTTCGAAATATAATTTATTTAAATGCATTTACTGACCAAAGGGATAACAATATCTTACACACAAATTTTAACTGCTCCAATTTGAATTGATGTCCTAGGGGATAATTTGATAGTGTTATATTTGATATATTTATGGCAAGTCTATAGTGTGATGATATTCAATTCTAATACAAAAATCTCCAAACGAAAGTGGGGCAATTAGCAAAGATGATCTCATTAAGGAGGCATATACTTTTGATGCATATTTAGATATAATAAATTATAAACCCCTAGAAGAGATTGGAGTACTGATATGTTGAAAATTGAAATATCTCAATAAATTGTGTCATTATAGTAAAGAAATAAAATCAAAAAGAAAAAAATTGTCGATAATACTTTTGCACGTGATACACATCGAAATAAATTTATCATCAATCAAAGTAATGATTGGCTAAATAAAATGATGCGATCCTATAAAAGAATTTACTAGAAAAATCTGAAATTTTTGTTCGCGATCCTAGTAAAATTGTATTTACTAAAGAAACTTGAAGTGTTTGGATCTACAATCCGAACATCAAAAGTTATATATTTTTGCGAACTGAAAATGGAAAAGGTAAAGTTGTAATATGAAATGTACAAATCTTTACATAATAAATGTCGCAAAAAGTATTATAAATAAATAAGTTATCATGTGATGGATATAATTACAAGTCTCTATTTCATTAGCATGACAATGCATGAAATTTGATATGCATGCAATAAATGTGAATATAGACAATACTATCTTGGAAGAATTTAATATACCTGAAGTATAATTTAAGTGATATATAGTACAAGGACAAGTAAAATGTGCATTATACTCTTTTTCCCTTGATCAATGTTTTGGCTTATTGGATTTTTTGGCAAGATTTTTAGTGAGGCAATTTTTATAGCGTACTTAAAAGGATAATGTATTCTTTTTCCCTTGTTAGAATTTTTCCCACAGAATTTTTCCTAAGCAAGTTTTAATGAGGCATATTTTTTTGTAATGAATGTGAATAACATCCAAGACATTTGCTCTCAAAATAATACCTTATATGTATGAAACTCTCGAAGAGATCAACAAGACCTATTTTTGAATCATCATGTTACTATAGTTATCAAAGATTAATAAAATATCTCTTATAAAGAAAATGATAATTGAAGACAATGCAAGACAACATGAAATATACTTAACCAAAAATTGTAATATTGAAGACATTAATGTGTGAGACATGAATAGTTTGATACAATAATTGAAATCAAGGAGAGTAAGTGTGCTCATTTTTCTTCGATCAAGTTTTGTCTCACTGAACTTCTTGATAAGGTTTTAACGAGGCAACATTTAGTACTCCAATTATTTATATATATCTTTTTCACTTGTTGGCATTTGTCTTATCAAATTTTTTAGCCAAATAAGATTTCAATAAGATAGTTATTGTACAAATAACCATTAAAGGGGAAGTATTATAAAATAATGAGATAATTATTGATGATTAACTAGTGTTATCATGATACATAAATAAATCTTATATAGTCTAGAAGATCTATTTCTTTTCAATTATAACTCTTATTTTAGACTCTATAAATATGAGTCCTGATTCTCAATAAAAGATTTAATTGATTTTTGACTTTTATATTCTCTTCTCTTTTTCTCTCCTTTTACAACAATAAAATAATTTTTCAAAATTGTTTAAACTAAACATGTTTTCTAATTTTCTACTTGGAGAAATAATTTTTCAAAAGAACAAATCAAACGAGTTTTAACAATTTTAAAATAATCCCTCAAAATTGAAAATCGAAAATCAAAACATAAACCAAATGGCCTTAAGTTTGCGAATTGTTCCCTTTAAACTATTAGAAAACAAGGTTAAGAGTTCTTGGGTATTGGCCTCCTATATTAGTTGGCCGAAGTCCAACAGATGTTTAAGCAAAAGTATGATTAAAGAGATGACTAAATAGAAATTTTGATTGGACCATGGGTGTTGGGAGTAGAGACAAGATGAAGGTTAGGACTAACATGTAATAAGAGCAATATCGGAGACCTCTACTGATATTTTTCCAAATATAGATGCTCGACAGTCGAATAATAGTGAAGTTTGGATAAGAAAATCAATCTTACCTTTTAGGAGGAGTCAACGATGAAAGCTACCGGTTCCATTTCTCCACTTCTTCTTGTTATTTGTTACACCACATATTAAGTTGGCCATCAAAAAGCAAAACGTGGAAACTCTACTAATGTCATTAGAAGAGCCAGGCCCAAAACATACGAAAAAGTGAAGCAATAAGGTTACGAAGACTACAGAGCCAAAGTCTTTATTCTGGTCGAGATGTCACTCGATCGATCATATGCCAAGGCCCTGACGAAGGGTCTATGTCGAGGTCCTTATGTTCACCACCAGTCAAAGTTCTGAAAGATGAGTCTGAAGCCTTAAGAGGCGAGGAGGCTGCTATATCTGTCGACCTGGCGAATATCTTTATGAAAGACTGATTTGACATTTACTTTATCTTGTGTCGGGAATCTCAACCTAGAAATACAAGTCGGTTGACTCGTTGCCAATGTAATAAATGCATGTACAAAAAGGATGTGATGTATAGAATAAGGAGGTAGAGGCATGTGGTTCGAATCTAATGATGACCACGTCATCCCCAGACTCTAAAAATACCCTCCCCTCGTAGAAAGATATAGAGGTGTGTGGAACAATAGAAACAATACATGTAGAGAAAAAGGGGAGAAAACCCGAAAAAAAGTACAAGGAACAGGCATACTAATTTTTGGCACATTTTTGGAGGAGAAAATAAATACAACTCCATACCTTTCTTGCCATTTGATTGTATCCCCTTTTTACTCTCTTTAGTCATTTACTTGCAAAAGTTGTGATTGTGCTCGGGCTAGAGTATCATTGCCCGTTCGCAGCTTTTCGATCACTTTGTCAATGTCTGAACTGTTTAGTCTATTGTCAATGGAGCATCTCTGCATTTATTCAACCGTCCAATCAAATCAATGATGTAAACGCAATGAAATTTTCTTGTGTAAACGTGAGTGGGCTCGATATCTGATGGTGCTATTTTTAAGTGTCAACAGATTGTCACCGTTTGTGGAAAATACTTGGAATAGCTAAACCACGAGTACCTCGTGGGATAAAACCTTTGAATAAATGGTAACGTTCTTGAAAAAAAGCGATACAGGGCGTGGCTGAGGTGCTGAAAGAGCCAACTCAAAAGGAACTCTACTAAATCCTTGAGTAAAGGGAAGCAATCCCAGGAACAAAGCTAAAAATTGGTTATGTGTCGAAGAAGTGCAACCATAAGTTCGACAGAAGATGAAACTACACTTAGGCAGACTAGGGAACGCCTCGATGAGAAAGCATCATAGCAAAGAGCCTCAATAATCCAGAGCCAACTCAAAAGGAACTCTACTAAATCCTTGAGTAAAGGGAAGCGATCCCAGGAACAAAGCTAAAAATTGGTTATGTGTCGAGGAAGTGCAACCATAAGTTCGACAGAAGATGGAAACTACACTTAGGTAGACTAGGGAACGCCTCGATGAGAAAGCATCATAGCAAAGAGCCTCAATAATCCAGAAGCCATGGCCGGTTGCTCCATCAGTTCACCACCGAAGAGATGGCTCGAGGAGCAGGCCCAAGCTAGCGGTGAGGCTCACTAGGAAGCTAGCCACTATCACTGTGAATATGAGTGCCATCTTCCAGCAAAAAGGCTGCAATTGAAGAACTGTTAAGGCATGCGCAAGGTCAATTGGTCAACTTACAAAATAATGAGGAGGTTGTACCGTTAGAAAAAAAGAGGCGGATATGGATATGGATACGAACTATGCCACCAATCAAATGGTAGAGGAGGCTATCACTCCATCAAAATATAGCAGGGCAATCATGGCAAGGAGGTTGGACAATGTCTTTGATAGACTGGTCTTACAAGAAACAGGCAGAATCGAATTTTGCCTGCTCAAACCATACCCCTTCCTATCCCCTTAAGCCATCCATATCTGTACAACCCCCATCATTGGGAAGTTATCATGGACAACCTCAACTAGAAATTGTAGCTGAGCTCGTCCATAGATACATGTATCCCCACCTAGGAATAGGCGTGAAAGATGAGCCACACTAGCTCGGATGTGAGCCAACCTAAGCTGGGCTGGCAAGGAGAAAAACATAAGTCCAGGAAAATGTGCTTCCAAAAATTTGCCATTTCGGACAAAGTCCTCTTGCGAAAAGCAGTGCTAAGACATATAACAGCCAATTCAGACTCCACAACCTCAGCAGACACGAGCCGATCTTCAAAGTAGATCAATGAACCAAGGGCACAGGGATCACATAAAAATGATATGCTATTTTCCCTATACCATTCAAAAGATGTAGTCAGGGGATGAAAGTTTTAAGAACTACTCCCATGAGAAAGATAAAAGGCCTAGCCTAAAAAGATGAGCTCCAACTGCGGCCATCTCAGGCTAAATCCTCTTGCGAAAAGATGTGCTATGGCATATACTTGCCGAGCTAGGCCTTATAGTGTCAGGCAATAAGAGTTGACCTCTCGACAAATTAATGGAGAAAAAATTGCAATCTACTGCCTTCTCCAGCGAAGGCAGTTAAGGCATAAGCCTCATAGAGTTATGTCTGCTAAAATTTTGGCTCTAAAGGTAAATGCCAACCCTCATATTGTCGATGGGTTGAAGACTTGGACCCCATTCATAGAAGGTAAAAAAAGAAGGGTCAGAATAGGTCAAAGAGGGTATGGCCTCACCTTATGTATAACCTCAAATTGAACAGTGTACCTGGAAAATAAGTATGTTCAAAGATGAGGTGAAGAAGAAAATACTTCAGTAGAACAATCCTATATAGAAAAGGATAAGGGAGGACCCCACGAGAACCACCCCATGAATACGCGAGTCTCCTTTGACCATGCATGAGCCGTTAGCTCAGCTTTTTGAAATCAAAAGAAAAGTGGTTACAAGGGTCAAAACTTTAGCTTGGGCAACATGATTGACCCTCTTGCCTTAGAAAAATATATGAGTAGCAAGCCTTAGAGCTTCAGAAAGTAGGGACCTCGGCTCCCTTCAAAGTGTTTGAAGAAGATAGCTTCAGCCCATAACTTCTACTCCTTCAAGACCAAAGACTTAGCCTATTTCAAGGCTTTAGACAACGTCCACGATAAGTGCATGTGCAAATATTTATCCCAATTATGTGAATATCTATGTCTAGATTTGGGAAATAATTTGAATACTGTTAGCTTGCATGTCACATTATGATTAGTACACTTCATAATCCATGACATCATACATTACATACACTGTCATCAAGCATATGACTTGATATTCTCCCACGTCGAGTTTTGAAAAAATGTAAGATACCATTTATGAGCGTTTGGATGGACAAAATAGACCCATGCCTACTTAATATATGTGCGGCGGACTAGTTTAATAGACCTTATAGAGAAGACACCGTCAAAATCTTATCAACAAAATATATGACATCTTTCGAGGAAATTCCTTTAAAGGGATAAAGGAAAGTAGCCCAAGAGGCACTCCTATGAAAACTAGTCCAAGAGGCATCAGTCCATAGAAGTACTTTAGAATATACAAGCTTAAAAGACTTTCAACGAAAGTTAGCCCAAGAAAGGCACCTTACTAAAAGAGCTGGACCCCGAAAAGGGTCATCTCCAAAGATGAAAGGCCTAAGAGGCACTTGAGAAACGAGCTGGAACCCAAGGAGGTCCACCTCAGAAAATGAAAATCAACCCTAGGAGAAGGACAAAGAGAGAGTTAGATCCTATGAGGACCACCTATCTTATGCAGGTAAGATGGAATTAATTAGAGCGGTTATTCAAGTTGTTGAATGCTTTTGGCTCTTTATTTTTCTTATCCTGGCAACGATTATTTCTAGAATTATTAGTCTTCGTCGAAAATTTCTTTAGAGTACCAACAAGCCTTTGGTTGCTTGGAAGGATGTTTTCCTACCGAAAGATGAAGGTGGTCTTGAGTTGGAAGACATGAAGAGTTAGAATTATGCTAAATCTCTTCGGAATATCCATCAAAAAAGGATACTCGAGTTAATCAATTTTACCTTAAAGGGGCTAGTATTTGGGAAGTTTTACCAAAGAAAGATGACTCTCTGCTATTTCAAAAAGCTGTTGGAAATCAGGGACCCAGTATTAAAATCTGTTGCCGTCTTCCAAATTAATGCATGGGGACTGCACGACTAGGTGGACGTAAGGAGTAGCCTAGTTTGCTTGGGTTGGTTAGCCTTAGGTCAGTTGGATGCGCCTGCTCAAGCATAGACATTATCGAGGCCTAATGTTGATTTATTCAAGCAATAATGGACAGATTCACAGCCTGGTTGACAAGGGATAAGTTTTGCACTAGTAAGTCTTATGATTTTTTCCGGCCAAGAGAAACTAAGAAGATTTGGGCAGCGGGCATTTGGAGTTTCTGCATAACATTGAAGCACTCATTTTTGCTTTGGTTAAGGGTTCAACCTAAACTCCTTACAAAAGACAAATTGCAATACTTGTAGATTGACCAGAATTGTGTTCTTTGTGTACATATAGTGGAAACAGCACAACACTTTTCTTTGAGTGTTCTTTAACTTCGTCTTTATGTGGGAAGATTGGATAGTGGCTTGGCATTAGAAGATCTATGTCTACGCTTGCTAGTTCGTTGAAGTGGATAAAGAAGGAGGCTCGTGGGACATCATGGCTTAGTAAGACCAAGTGGATCGCTCTAGCAAGTACTATTTATTACATTTGGTTAGCTAAGAATAGAAAGATCTTTGAAGACCTTAGCCCACACTTGGATTGTATAGTGAGACGAATCAAGAAACATATATACAAAGTTATGTTCTCTTTGTATTCGTATGTTTTGATTCATCTTGAGTAGGAGTGGACATTTTTTGTCAAAATTGGTGGTACTGGATCGGAACCATTTAGAATCGGCCGGTTTGATTCCAGATCTTCTAAAAACAATTTGATTTCAGGGACAAATTATTAAGAACCGATCGGTACCGGTCTGATTCCCGATTCTAGCATGAGAACTGTCAAGAACCAGACGGTTCTCATAGGATTTTTTATTATTTTGGTAAAATATATGACTTAATCTCCAACACTTTTATAAAAAATAATCGGATTCCTTCTTAATTTTGGACTCCAACACTTTCCTTCTTCTCTTTGATTCTTTCTTTCTCTCTTCTTATAATTCTTTGATTAATTGATTCTCAATCCAAATTAGAATATTCCGTAAATCTATACCTAAATAAATTTATTTACATTATATAATTTCATTTCTAAGATATGAAATTTTTATTTTTATTTTTTACTTTGATTACATAATTTTTATTTTGTTTTCACTTGGTAAATCGATACCTAAATAAATATTTGAATAGTGTGTTCGGTTCTTCTATATTTTGTTAAAAGTACCACGTTGGTAACATCTTTAGATTTTTTATAAGTGAATATTTTATTTTGACATTTTTAATGTAAAGAACCGGGCCAAACCGAAATGGAACCGATTGGTTCGGTTCCGATTTGGTTCCATAGCAATTGTTCCATTTCTAAAATTCTTATTGGTATTCGGTTCGATTCAGTTTCCTTTGGAATCAGACCAAATTAGACCTCGCCCACTCCTAATCTTGAGTCCTTAGTGCTGGGTCTTTGATTTTGTTTTACATCTGTTCCTTTTTGTTTGCCTGGGTATGTCTGGTGTAATCGTATGAAACATTTTTTTGTGTTTGCCCAGGTTTGCACGGGGTACTTGTACATGAATTTTTGATTAATGAAATTGTACATTTACCGATTAAAAAAATGGGAAAAAAAAAAGAAATTATTCTTGTACTCACAAATTGATATTCATGTTGATATTGGTTTGTTTGACAATCTTATGATTGTGCAACTTTAGATATCTTACTTCAACAACCTTAAACATATAAATTAAGTTATTAACCTGATGTACCGTAAACGCGTTTATTGTGCATTGATATCATTTTTCCCATATTAATGCTACATTTACAGAAAAAATAATAAAGATATTTTACAGAACACATCCAGCAGTGGGGCCCATCCCAATAAAATATTCATGGACCCCATGTGTCTACCCTGTAGAAGATCTGTGGAAAATTCTACGGCATTTTCCTTTTGGACCACGCTAGATGTATCTATTTTTTTTTTACCTAATGCTTTACATACACTCACAATAGAGGTGTGGGGACCACATGTTGGGGGATTATTTTATTCACGCAGGGTCCACGTGCTTGTGAGAGTAGGTAAATCATTTGATAAATTAAATTATGTACACTTAGAATTATCCTTTCCTTTTTCCCTAGTATTCTTATTCCAGGATAATGCAAACTTCAATGAACCCAATTCAAAATCTTGCCACAAATGAGATCAATTCTGAATTGCAGAATTACATCCCGAACTTTGCTATAGGTACCCAGAGTTCGACACTCCGTGTTAGCTGCTAATCACATGGGGTCGAGGCTCAAGCCAATAAATGTGCGAGGGCTCGACCCCCTCACTCACATAGTTTAACCCGGCATGCCTGGTACAAATGGATTATTCCTTACATCCCTGAACCTGTCTTCTTGGTAGAATTCAATTTCTTCTCTGTTGTACCATTTCATTTATTTGGTTTACAGGTAACTCTTACTTTTTTTTGTCCGAATTTCCAATTAAAATTTTCCAATCGTTGATACAACTTTCAAAACCTCAATTGGGCTTACTGAATTTTTTGTTTTCTTTTTTTCATTTCTCCGAAGTCCCAAATGTCACTACACATGGTGCTGCAATGATACAAGGAAAACATACAGAGAGGGAGAGTTGCTTTGTTTTCTTAGAATCAGCAATTTATGTGCGGCTGAAATCTTATAAATTACAAGGGAATCGCTTTAAAGTTGAGTTTTCACTGCTCATACCTATCCGTAGTAACTAGAATATGTATTCTTGTTGACACAAAAAAATTCAGCCCAAATCGAATAGCCCAAGACAAATAGTAAAATGGGCGGACTAAACAGTCCATTTTGGATCAGATTGATCGTCAGAATGCCAAGTAATGACAGCAAATTAGTTTCGAAGAAGAAAATGAAGAGATGAAGATAGAAGATAAAAAATGCAAAGCATTTATAGGGGGGTGAAGATGAAGAGACAGAATATAAACAGCCACATTTCTGTCTAATAAACGGAATTAAATAGCCCAAAGTCTTGGAAAAAGTGGTGGAAATATCAAAAGAAAATGAACAAGATTCTTAGCGCAAAGCAGTTAAATGCTTAAAGAATTGACGACTAAAAAACAAACGTCAAATAAATGCACAAAAAGTTAATGTTCATTAATGATGAACAAAGTTACAAAAGGAAAAAATCAAATTACAAAAGAAAGAAGACATCATATGTCTTAATTACAGTCCACCCCATAATGAACGAATTCGTTCCCTAAGTCTTTCCCAATCCTCGTTCTGCCGAGAGGAAGTGATGTTCAATTCAGCTGCGACATCGTCATCAACTTCCAACTTCTTGTACTGCTCGACCAAGGACTTAGTTCACTCAATCCCCTGGAAGGCGTTGCGCTTTTTAGCAGCCATTCTCACCCTGCAGTCGTCCATTTGGGCTTGAAGATCTTTCATCTGAGCAGCCAAATTATCCATCAAAGAGTCTTCGACCATGACTTCGGAAGAGATTTCTTTCAACTCGTCCTTAACCTTGTTAATCTCCATGCGCAAAGACTCTTTCTCAGCCACAGCTCGAAGATATTGAGTACGCTCGGCCTTTAGTTCAGCATTCTTGGTCAGCAAAGAAAGGACCTCGGAATGGATGACCTTCAACATCGCTTTAAAATCGACAGAAAGATTGAGCGACGGAAGCGTGAGTGCTTGCTCCAACTTCGCACTCAAGTGCTCAAGTTCATCCTTGTGTCTGGCAGCACCAGCCCTTCCAATATCCATATCCATGAAGGATACGTACTCAAGTATCGAATCCTTGAGGAACTTCAAATTTTTCTCTGAATAAGCAGTAGGACGATCAGATGGAGCAGGGTGAGACGTCTGGATTTATCCCCAGGAAGTGAATAAGTCTTGGATAGAACGCACAATGTTGTCAGCATCCTGTAAGGAAAATTGCCAATATTAAAAATCCTCACTACGACGAACGAGATTGAAATAGAAATGAAGCAAAGACTACCTCATCAACAATCGTAGAAGATGGCATGCCCTCAGCCAAGTTTGCCACCAACGATTCCCCCATTCGTGAGGACTTCCCCTTGTCTGAGCGAGAAGATGTTGCCACAACGGGCGGACTCATAGGAGTATCTGCGAAACTCAAGAGCAACAAATCAGAAATCAACAGCACGAGCAAAGGTAAGACATCAAAAAACTGAATTACCTTCTGCTTCGATGTTTGGGGGGTTGACGCCCTGGGAAGAAGGTGGCTCATCCATGGGTTGTGATGAGGACTCTGGGACTGAAGATGTCTCTTTAAGCGTAGTCCCCTCATCAACCGGTTTGGATGAAGTAACCTCCACAAAGGATGATGGAGCAGGAGCTGTCGATGCTAAAGCCTTTGAAGGAGAGGCTGAGCTTTTCTGAAAAATCCAAAAGATCATCAGCACGCCAAAAAGTTTCAAATGTGGAAAAGTATACTTGTAAGTAAACCAGTTTAATTACCTTCCTCCTGACTATAAGAGGGGCATCATCATCATCATCAACATTATCCTCCAAAATGGGAGATGCTGAGGCTGGCCGTTTGCGGCTTGGAGCACTCTTGGCTGTAGTAGGCTTGGCAGGAAGAGAAGAAGATGGACGAGCAGACTGTTTAGTGCGACGAGAAGGAGAGGGGCTCCGGACAGACAAAGGAGTGACCAAAACAGGAGGAGGAGAAGAAATGTTCGGTTGGTCTAATAAATGAAAGGCACGATTGGCATCAGTCGCAAATAATCTGCGCTTCACCGATGGCCAGAGTTGTTCAAAAAGAGGGTGAATGGCGTGGCTAGAATTAAAGGGGGCCAATGAAAAATGGCTGGTTAAAAGAAGATTACGAGCATCTATAGCCTTTGCCTCTGCCTTATTAATGGTATAAAAATGGTCAACTAAATTCTTTGAATAGCAAGGAGGAACATGCCAAGTTTGGCCGAAACCAAGCTGACGAGCAAAAAATTGGGGAGCATAAATCTCTACCCCTGCCTTGGCATTAGTCCCAGTTAGAATATCATGAAATAGCTCCCTCCCAGTTAACAACTGGATCCAAATAAGCAGGGAGGTGCTCGCGCTATCTATGGTGGAAGGGGGATGTACATAGTTTGGAGTCAAAAAAAGAGGAAAAGGAAAAAAGGAAGAGATTGAATCTAAGGAATAAAAGAATGAAAAAATGTCCCTCCTGAACATATTTACAGGAGCTAAGGGCTCCATGCCTAGCCCATAACAGCTAGCAGAAGAGCGAGAGATGGATGGAGCACCAAGCGATGGAAAATAGGATCTCAACCACAGTTGAGTGAACCAAAGAGGTCCACTGCTAGTGAGAGATGCACCATTCTTCAATTGAGCCTGAAGAGAGGCCATGCCTCTATAAAGGACAGCCAAAAACAAAGAACATAAATTCAAAGGCCTGTCACGCACCAATTCGTGCGCTATAGGTAAATAACTCGGGGAGGGCTTTATGCTTGGCACGCACAAAACATATTTATAAAGCCAAACTAAAAGGAAGGCCACTCGTTCAGTATGGGAAGGCTCAGCGCTCGAATGATTGTGAAGGGTCTGCAGGCTTGAATAAGAATCGGTGTAGTTTCTACCAAACTTTGGGGCGCCACCAGAAACTAAGATACCAGGAAAAATGGTATCGCCCAAAGGTGGTAGATTCACCAGGGCCCCAACATCCCTTAAGGTAATAGACATGGGGCCAAGAGGGAAAATAAAGGTGTTATACTCAGAAGACCAAAAACTCAAAGCAATTGAAAAGAGTGCTGAATCAAAAGTAGGGGGGCGAATAGAGATTTCTAACAAATTAGAAATCCTAGCGCTATCAAAAAGTGCCTTAGTAGGACCATGACCCACAAGGCGAGCATGCTACCTACGGAAAGCTACATCAGATTTAGGCCAAATGCGAATACCTCTTTCGCGAAGTGGCCCCAGCGGTAGAGAGTTCAGAAATGGAGGATCCTGAGTGCAAGGAAACAGCTGACCCACCGCCGCCTGTTCAACTGCCTCCGCATTGTTGAAGAAAGGACCCAAGTAAAACTCATTACGTCCAACGTCGGCGGGCGCGAGAAAACTTGGGGTTATGTATGGACGACTCAGAAGTCTCTGAAAGTCATCAAAACTAAAGGAATCGCTAGCTTGAGATTGTGAAGCAGCCATTTGAGAAGGAACGAAACTTTTCAGAGTTACGTAGCAGGGAAGCAAAAGATGAACAGTGAATCGTGAAAGAGACGCAAAAATATGAGGTGTGGTTTGGTAGCAGTGAAATGGCGTGTTTGGGGTTTATAAGGGTTTGCAAAATGACGCACCTTTTCAAGTTATAGAGGGAAACAATGATTGAAATTCTTGGGAATTTCGAATGTTGCTGGAAACACAAAGTGAATATGACAAAATTTAATAATTATTATTAATTTTGCCATATTGGGGGGTAATTGTTGACACATAAAAATTCAGCCCAAATCGAACAGCCCAAGGAGTGAAGCCCAATTGGAGGACCCCCAAATCAGATAGCCCAAAGAATGAAGCCCCAATCGAACAAATCAAGATGAAGGCCCAAATGAGGAGGCCCAAGAACGCGGTAACGCCATCGCCCAAGTTTGCAAGTCGCCCAGAATCTGAGCGAATGGAGTGTCATATAGTCGTCCAGAGTTGTTACTCTATTGTCGCCCAAACCTTCAAGTCGCCCAAGGTATTAACAAACATCTTGGGATTCAATCGTGGTTATCAAGAAGTGCAGTTATCAAAGCAGTTATTAAAGTAGCCCTTTCACGTTCCACGATTCAAGGGATTCAATCGAAAGCGGTTGAACGATGAAAGGTAATGGCAGCAGTTAAAAGGCAGTTTTCACGACAAGATAGCAATTACGAAAAAAGTGGGTAGTTATGGGACGATCAAGCAGTTTTTTGAGTAGTTGATCACAAAGAGATCGTCTATAAAGTATAAAAGCGAGAAAGGACATAGAAGCAAGGACCGAATCCAAAACTCTCGAACAGAGAACATGTAATTTTCATTTCCTTAATTTTTAGACTTAAATACTTTTCTTTCAGTAACTCGTGTGCTTGCGCCCCTTGGAGGCACGTTGTTTTTCATTCCCAATTGTAAAGTCATCGCCAATAAAAGAACACCCATTTTTGGGACTTTGTCTCAAGAGGTTTGTCCCTTACACAATCGTCTGATCCTTTTTAATTGTTAGCGACTAACTCGCGCGAAACAATTCTAACACCCTTTTTTCCCCCTTCCTGTAGTGAGTCTCTGTGGACGATTGCATTTGTATAATACAGTGAAATTCACTTATATGTTTTAAGAAGAAATGGGTGCCTTTTGTTGCTGTCCTTGTACCGATGACTTCGAGGAACGTCCCAAGTCAATGGCGGACCCTTTTTTTTTCTGTTTTTCAAGAAATCGGATATGAAGCACAAGAACCCGAGCCCAAAAAATCTGAAAGCTTTGAATGAAGCTTTATTTTTTAAAGAACGTGAAAGATTCATCAATGAAAATTTATATGCCTCTTTTTTCAGGAAATTATTTCTTTTTAATGATTTCTTTTGTTTTTCTTATCAACTGAAATTGGGGATCACTTAAGCACTCCAATTTCTATCTTGTTTTGGTAATTTTATGGTAATTGATTCTTGTTGTAATTTTTGTCTTTGTTTGGATTGGAGTGCTATTGATGATGTAACATTGAGAATTGTTGTGATTTTTGTACTTTTCACTTGAATTGATTGTGATGGAAAAATAATTTAAACATAAATATGTGTTTTCTTTTGATGATCACGAGATAAAAGTGATGGAAATTTGAGATAAACATAAATATGTATTTTTTTCAAGTTCGATTGTGCCCCCAACCAACTTAAAACATCTGCGTCCGTCACTAACCCAAGTCATCTAATGTATAGACATTGCATGCTCTAAAATTCTTTCATCGGCTATTTACTGGGGTACGCATATCGGGTTCTTCATATTGGATCTCTACAAGTCTTCTTGTGCATTAGTTTTTTAGTTAACTCTCCCTGCTTAAGTTTTACCGTACTTACAATTTAATCATTTTTTTAAATATGTGCTTTTTCCCCATTTCAAGAATCTTTAAATAAACGCATCTATTCTCTGAACTTAATTGTTTGATATCTTGAATTAGATTGTGTGAAATAACGGTGTTATGTTTGCTGATTGCAGTACAAAAGAATTAAAAGGGATTTAAGAATACTTAATATATTCTCATCTGTAGGAATGCTAGAAATTAGGCTAAGCTTTTTATTATTGCTAAAAAAAACATGAATTTGGGTTAGATCTTATGGAGGTAACAAGAAGAAATCTCGTGCCTTTATGGACTATGGTTACTTTAGATTCTCTATAGTTTTCATTCTTTAGAATAAAATGTAAATTTCCTGTCATTCATTGACTTGGATATAGCAGAGATTCCATGTTTTTTACCCTTGATGTTTCCTGAAGGTATTGCCGGGTAAGGATAAAAGATCTTGTAAACATGAACCTTTTACATCACTTGATGAAAAATAGACAAAATAGGCTTATTCAACAACTAAACAATCCTCCTTCCTTTGGTGCTCCTTTATCTATTGTACTTTCTGCACTTCTTGAAAATTCACTCTGCAATTTCAAGACCTAAAATTCACCTGGAGTTTGCCTCACTGAATGAAGATGCTTACCCTTAGGTGCATGCCCGTGCACATTCTTTAGTGACTGGTTTTGCGCTATCTTATAAATTCAGAGTGCTCGAATATAATAAATACTGCTTGAATTCGTCGAGTTGGTCAACAAAAGTTCTAGCTTGATTCTCATTTGAGCTTCTAGAATTCCAAGTTTTCAAACATGCAATAAACTAATGGCATATTCGGTAATGATTATGAGAATTGATTTTTTGACTTTTAGAGGAAAAAGTGGATCCCACCTGTGAGTGAAGAGGTCAACAATGACGATTGGAATAGTGAAATAACAGGCAAAAAAAATTGATTTTTTTGGATGAAAAATTGCTACCAAATGGGGGCTAATTATATATGTGAAAAGCTTGACCAGTTAGTAGATCTAAAATAATTGCATTCAATATGATGTAATAATTAAACAATAACTAAAAGATTTCTAGATGACTCATGAGCTTAAGATGTCTCTCCAGGGTAGAGCTTGGCTCATTCTCAACAAAAAACTGTTGAGCCTATCGAAATTTCGATTGACCCAAGCTGTAAAAGTACAAAGGTCACAAGTACCCTCAAGCAGACACTTGAAGCCCCACTTACTTCTGGGGATCAACTGAAAGTTGTGGTGCATCAGTTTCTTGATTTGACAGCACAAAAGTCATGTTTTCATAATCTTCTACAGGAATGAAGAAGTCCCCTAGTGGCGTAATCTTATTATTAAATTATGCGTTGACATAGCTTGCTCATCTCATTGACATGAGGTTACACTTTAGTACAAAATTGAAAGGGCTCTAAGCTCGAAGGAAGACATTCTCCAAACCAAAATTATTGAAAATGTATAAATATTTTTAAATGCTTCCAGAAGTGAAAAATGTCTTGAAAAGGAATTGGTTCTGTGCTATTTCCTACTCATTTCCAGGTTTCATTTTAATGTTATGTTCGGCATTTTCCAATATGGAAGTTTAAATGCTTAAATGGGAGCTTAAGCTCCTAATATGATATAATTTGGTAGTCGATGCTTTTTCTAGTTGGCTTATTAGTCCAGATTTTAGATGATGATAGATACAGTACAACCTATATCCTGATATTGCTTCTCACCAGGTTCCACCTGAATGGATGAATGTATTCATTTTCTGTTTGCTCTGGACTCACGTAGTATGGCACTATGATCGAGAGGATTGAAGGACATACAATTTCATCGTAGCTACAGGGTGGAAACTTGACATCACCTGGGAATGGCACAGCACTACCAGATATTTCCTCGAATGATGCCAACCGTGCCATTTCTAGATCATTTTCTTATGATGCTGACCAGAGATACTTCCATTTGCAGCGTGATGGCTTAGTCTCAAGGAGCGAGAAGTCAGTGACTCATTTTCAGGAAGATTCACTACGACAAAATACAAGTGCTTGTGATATTGAATTTCTAGATTCTTGGAAGAAATGGGATGGAGTAGAGCCTGCAGTAGATCTTAAGCTTGGTGGTTCAGAATTTTCAGAAAAAACATTGGCAACAAAAGTAGAGCTGCTGCCTCTTTACATTAAACCATCTTCGAAGATGTATGTCCTACCTGTCTAGATGGTATGTCGTTGATTTACAAACGAAGTAATTTTAACATGTTTTCAGCCCTTTGAACACACTAAGACACAGAGGACAAAGCTTGAGATCCATTTGCTAATTCATTTTGACTGTATTCCTTTGCAGAGTATACTCCTGAAAATCTGAATGTGGCTTTAACATTTACTTTTATATATGCTTCTGCTTGAATTGCATTTTCTGAACGAGTGATATGGCTACATCCTACGTTATATGTTGAGTAAGAGAGAATGCATCAACTTTCAAAAATTACTAAAAAGAATCTCAAACCAGTAATTAATTTTAGGATTCAGAGTATTGTCATTGATTTTTTAAGGACCTGCAGGGTAATAATATTTTGTGGGCATCATAACATTGATGAATATTGCTATCTTTGTTAGCTCTGCCACACGAATTGATTCTCAAAATTGTTCAAAACCATCTTAAGCTGAATCTTTAATTTACACTACTTAATATAAAAATAGGAGTATGATGTACGGAAAGTGTTGAATCGAACAAACATCTTCCACTTTATTAGGCATTTGCCCTTGTTTGGTGGTCAATATTTCCAAAAAAATAATGTTTTGAATAGTGATTTTTATGAGAATGTGTTGTTAAATAGTAGGGAAAAATTTAAATTTACGTGTAAAATATTTTATTGTGCGAATGTGATTGAAAATGAGTATATAGAGAAAGAGTTTTAAAAATGGTTGTCAAGACATTGAGAGTTACGCTTTAAGGTTGTTTGTTGGCGTGTTTTGGATAGGCTTCTGTAGATTTTTTCTACTAAGTTAATTTTAATCAACTTCTAAAATGTTTTTATTAAGCAAAGCAATTTCAAAAAATTATTTAAACAAGTCGAGGAATTATTTTTTAGTTCCAAAAGTAACTTTTGACTTTTCAAAAATCAAGTCAAATAGGCCCTGAATTCTTAGAAACATAAAGAGTGCAAATCGCTATCCCTATTTTAATCTTTGTTTGATACCGATTAAAATTTAGATTTTAATTTAAGTAAAAGTCTACAATTCATTTCAACTACATAGGTTATGGGTCCCATAAATTTTCAACAATACATTTCATCAACTTCCATCAAAATTTACAAAAAGAAAAATTCTGATTTTGATTCCTACAAAAAGGGCTTAGTTTGCCTGAGTTGCAAAACAAAAAGAAAAATATTCTCATTCTTCGATTGGGGATGCGTGCAGAAACGACATCTCTAAACACGAAAACCAACTGGATATTGGTGGCATTCATGTGTCCGTAAAACAAATAATTGATCTAGAATTATTGACAAATGCTTCTGAGTTTCTGTTTAATTTGACAGAGTTTTGTTCCATACATATATGAACTAAACAATAACTTGAAGCAAGACCCAATGACCGGAACTATAAAACTGAAGAAATACTTTCAAATTGCAAATAAACGACTTGAGAAGCCTGTTAATACTTGAACCGGGTTTGTTTGCTCCCTAAATTTTCAAGTTAAAATGTGTTCGTGGAAACACGCATTTATTAGTGGGATGCTTCAATTGGATGATGACATATGTCTTTATTATGACTGTTGATCGGGCACATTGAAGGTTGAGTGTATATACCATAGATGCCGGTTCATTTTACATGGAATCTTCATTATTGGCTTTTGAGATAAAGAGTTTTGGTGAGAGTTGTTTACTCTCATTGGTTAGGGTTTCAATCCGTTCCTTCTCTATTGAACATCTAATTTGAGATTTGATATGATTTTTAGTCTTTGATGCTTTCATTTTCTTGAGTGAAAATTGTAAGAACGAAAGGGCTCTTGTGCTATAATTTTTTAGGAAGTGATCTAAGGTTTCTTGTGTATTTTTATCAGATATGTTGGTTCTTGTGGAAGAGATAAGTCTTTTAAACCATTTATGCTTATTGGTTGAACTTTGTAACCTTCATTGTTAGATTGAGGCTTTATAGTGCAATCGAGTGATATCCATTTTGATGGATGCTCATAAGGGAATTGGATATTAAAAGGGTCACTGAACCTCTGGGGTTTCGGTAAAAAAAATTCTCTATATTCAATTTTTAATTTCTGCAAGTTTTAATTTTTGTTAAGTTAAAGATCATTTGTGTCTTGAGTTTAATATAGTGTATTTGGGCCTTTTTAGTGGTAACAGAACGAGAACTAAGAACAAGATACCTAGATCTTTGTATAAAGACTCTGATCTATGGCAGATCTAAAATTTTTGGAGTTGCTATTGAGTAGAATTAAAGGACATTGAATTTTTATAAACTCATTAGGTGAGATCTTTATTTTTTTAAAGTTTACTTTCAAAATTTAGGGTCTCTTGATTTTTCCCTTGATTTATTATACATTGAAACATCTTGGAGATTAATCTTTGTTTAAAGGCTCCTACAAGGCCTTAGGAATCTGAGATTAATCCAATATGGGTCTGTATCTAGAGGATCCTAAAAGAGAAATATCTGAAACATAGTTTTTGTTATCCCTGGTATCGTCTTCTTCATCTGATTTGCTCTGCATGCTTTTTCTATGTTAAAACTTATGAAATCTTGTACTACTAAGTGTATTACTGTGATAAGTGATTGATACCTATCTAAGTTCCCTTCTATTGTGTTGTATCATCTTGACTCATACTTGTGCGTCTTGTGTCATAATAAAATGGCTTCGCTAAGTTTGAAGTTGCAAATTTGATGGAAAAGGTGATTTTGAGTTAACAGATGAAAGATATCTTAATGCAAATGAGATGTGTTAGTGCCTTAGATAATAGTTGGCCTCCTGACATACTTTCTATGAAGAAAACCGAATTTCAAGAGGTTGCTTGGAGTAAAATTTTCTTGTACTTATCTGACAATGTGAGAAGAATTATTGGTGAAACCAAAACTGGTTTTGAACTTTGGATTAAACCTGAAGCTCAATATGTACTAAGACTATTCCAAACAAATGTTATTTGTTAAAACAACTCTTTTCTTTTAAAATGGATCCTTAATTGATTTGGATGACAACTTGAATAGATTTATAAAGTTGACCCAAGACTTAAACAATTGTGATGAAAAACTCTCAAAAAATTAGCTAGATGTGGTCTTCTTGAACTCCATTATTGATGGATATAGAGGCGTTAAGATTGCTTTAGACTATGGAAGGGTAGAACTTACTATTGATGTAATCATAAATGCCATAAGGAATAAAAGCTCTAGAAATTAAATTTGAATCTAAGGAGAATCACAATGGTGACACTCTACTGGTAAGAGGAAAGGGTTTTAGTAAACTTAATTATCACTCTAAGACCTTTAATGAGAACAAAAACAAATGGGGTGACAAGAGTAAACCCAAAAACAAGGCAAAAGATAAGAAATGTTTTTACTATGGGAAACTGGACATTTTTTGAAATATTGTTATAAAAAGAAAAATAAATCAAAAGAAAAGAAATTTGATGATGGGAATGCTACCTTATTTTACAATAAAGATAAGACTAAAGATGGGTTGGTTCTTGTTAATGTTGAAAAGAAGCTAAGTGATGAATGGATCCTTGATTCAAGTTGTTCTTTCCACATGTAAGTTTGGGGTGTATGAATCAAATGAGAAATGCAAGGATATATTTGACCATTAAGGGTTGGGAATTGGAGCAACTTGTGAATTCATTAATGTCTACTTAATTCTTCACGCACACACGTCGATTTTGCATTGGAAGAGTGAATATTAGTTTAGTGTTGTAACTTTGAAGCATGTTTGTGGAATTAACACTTAAATCTTGAATCCTGAGGTGAGAAGCTAGATTGTCCAACCAAATATTTTTGCATGATTGTGTGTTTACTATAATTTAGTTTATAGTTTTGTTTGGGGATAAACAAATATTTAAGTTTGGGGGTATTCGATAAGTGTATTTTATAATTATTCAGTACCTTAAGTAGCAATATTTGATGGTTCTTTCAACAAATTATATCCAAAAATTTTATATTTTTTGTTTAATAGGTGAAATTTTATGAAGGAAAAGGATTTGAAGAAAAGAAACAAAAGTGGGCAAAATTGGAGAAAAGGGCTAAATCATTGAGATCAAAAGTTCGGAGACTAAAGTGCAATTATTCAAAAGTTATGTCGAACCTCAAGATGAAGAGTTGAGAGCATTAGGAGTTAATTGGATGAAGAAAGATGTCAAAGGGATAAAATTTAAGCAAAATATGATTAGAATTCAATCTCCAACCGAAAAGTTATGCTCCGGAATTTTAGGCTCACATTGAGACCCATTTTTGATACAGCAAACGATCGAATTGGAGAATGATGTCTAAAGCAAAGTTGTATCTTTGAGTTAGCTTTCCAATGCATCTTGAATTGCCTCAATCGAACATCGAGAGAGAAAGTGTTATGATAAAAAACTAAATAAGGTATTGTTTGTCAGGAAAGTGGCGGAGTTGGCACTACGGTGCCAACCCATTGATCATCGCAACGCTGTGGCGCCGCGTCCCAGATGCATTAAGGCACAATTTCGGCCCCTTTTTGAGTCCATATGAAAATCCTATTCTTCCCACACGGCAAGGGACCTATGAATATGAAAATTCTCACACTTTAAGGGGTTCCACATATTAAAAGGCAAAAAAGACATCTTGCGAGAAAATGGGGAGAGATTCAAAGTGAGAAAATAACGACAAATTCATCATGTGAAGCATCAATTGGAAGAGGAAAGAATTCTTGGTGCAAGATCTACTTTTTCTTCTGCATGTTTAATTCTAAATCTGGTGATGTACTCTAAGACAATTTGTTATTTCTCTTCTTTCATTATGCGCAGCTAAATCCTTTGTTAGGGTAAACAATGTAACCTATTTAGGACTCTTTATTTCTTTTATTTGAGATTCTTGTTCGTTATGATTGTATGTGTGGGTTTTAATCATGTTCTTAATGCTTTGAATTTTCTGGCCAATTATTCAATGATTTCGTGAACAATAATTGCGTAGAGATGCCGATTCTTGTTTAGACTACATATTAAAATCCTGTAAATTAATATAACGTGTAAAGATACCTATATTAATTCCTATAGTTCTATACGAATTCTCAAAACTATTATTTTGTTTAAATAATATTGATTCGCATAGAGATATGAAATTGAATTATTTAAATAGGTTTGATGAGAACTCGAGAGGGGTAAATTATATACCGTAGAAGAATTCGACCGAACACTACTTAAGATTTTATGAATCTCGATATTAGAAGTAAAGGTAACCAATCGGTGAAGTTGTTCTGCCCTAAAATCCATTTATTAATTGAATTATCACTCATTTTCTGTTACACTAACGAACTTTTAACTAGTTAGAATAAAAACCACTTTTAATCATTGTTCTCATTTATTTTCGTCAAATAAAAGTTAGAAATAATAAATTGAGTATTAAAGTATAGTTCTCGTGGGAACGATAATCCAAACTCAAAAGGGCCACTTCACTATTTGTTACGATCCATCCACTTATGGGATAAAATCGACAACTTGTTACCAGTCTGAATTAGTAATTTGTTATAAACAACCAATCTAGTCTCCAAATCAAATTCATTTGACTCTACATCTTGTCTAAGATTGTCAGCAATTCTAATGTAATGCTTGTTCGCTCTTAGACTGTGGCCACCTATCGGATTACTTTGACCATAAGGAATAAGGTTGCATATCTAGACTAGCTAGAAGTGGTATTACTAAAATTGATCAGATATCTGATAAATGTGTTTTTACACACTTATTAGGCACTTTAATGGGCTATTTATTAATGAAATCGAGTGAATTCCTATTCATAATTGTGTAATTGTGGTATGTATAGGCCAAAATCCCAAATTGGAGGAGAAAATAGCTAAAGGAAGCAAAAGAGGACCAAAATGCACAAGAACATGAATTTGGGGACTAAAGTATACAAGTTTCGAAAGTTTAGGGATAGAATGTTTCAATTTTTGGAGGGCATGATTAAAAGAAATTCAAACTTTGTGGACTAAAATGTACAAGTTCAAAGTTGAGGGACCTAGCGTGCAAATATGGGAGGACCTGAGCTGCAAATTATGAAAAAAGAGAAGTGGCGTCACAGTGCCATTATAGTAGCGCCACGATGCCACGACTATGTCCACCGTGGCGCTGCAACACCCCTTTTAGAGCACTGCGGCTAAGGACCTGTTTAGCTATATTTTTGTAGTTAGGGATCATTTTGCAATTACAAAACACGATTTTGGACTATGTAAAAGGTAAAATTGAACCATTTTCTACCATTCTTCATTCACTTGAAACCCTAGCATGAAGAAAAAAGGGGGGCAAGAAAGAAAGAGAGGAAATACTACACAAAAGAGGGAAATCTTAAAGGAATCAAGACCAACACCAAGCAAGCTTCAAGGATTCGACCAAGGGACGAGTTTATTGCATTTGCCTTGTATTTCTTATTATCTTTTCTTAACTTTGTGATGTATTTTTTTAATCTCTCCATTTTGTGTCTTTTAAATATAATGGGATAAACATTTTGGTGTTGGGATGAATGAGGAAGCTTGGCTAAACTATATAAGTTTCTTTATTCACTATTTAACGCTTATGTTCTTGTGTTTCTACCATTGTTTTGAGTGCTTTATCATTATTGTGGCCACTAGGTGATAAAGTCAAGTGATTTGTGTGATTATTGGGAAATTCTTGCACACTTTAGACTAAAGTGATCGAAACCCTAGGTTCTTGTGGAGATAGAGATATACTCCTAACCCTAGGTAACCGTTTGAGTTATTTTCATTGATATTTAATGCTTTTGATTTTCTTTAATCGATATGTAGATATAGTAGGTTTAACCAATTGATTAGGGCCATTTTCACTTGAGAAAGGTAATTAACTAAAATAAGAAAATTGAGTTTAACAAGAAAGTGAGCAATGTTCTATTGAATTGTTGTGAGAAATTAATTTTGTGACAGACCCGACTCAAATCCAACCCTTATCATAATTGCAGTTGGGTATTTTATTTGAATGCTTAGAATCATTTTCTTTTAATCTTTAAATTCAAAGATATTAATTATGTGTGTTGTGACCGTTATTTTAATCAACTCCCGTGAATTGGAATAAACACTCTTCAAGGGATCAACTCGAACTCAAAAAGTCTAATCTATTACTTGTGTGCGACCCATGCACTTGCAGTGTAGTATTTTAGCGAACAAATTTTTGGCGCCGTTGTTGAGGAGTGTTTTAATTCAATTACAATCTTTTGTTGATTCGGATTTTAACAATTTTATTTTTGTTCTTTTGTGTAATTTTTAAATCTTTATCGTTAAGTTAACTTTTTAATTTTGGTTTCTCTAGGTCTACGATGGTACATACTTCGTTTGAGAAGTTTTAATCTTTTCGAACTTGATCCGGATATTGAATGAACTTTTCGAAGAACGCGACGGGAACAAAGAGAATTAAGAAGGTAACAACTAATTGAGGTGGCACAAAAAGGGGTAATTTGGAACCTAATACTCAACCAGAAAATGTTCCTCGAGGTGGCATTCCATGGGGTTTCAGTAATCAGGGGGTAGGGGTCGAGAACCCATTGTAAATGAGGAAGATATGCTATTTGGGGACTTCATAAACCCACCCATAGTAGAGAATAAATCAAGTATTGTCTACCCTCCATATGGCCATCCAAACTTTCAACTTCGTCCGGATGTCATCAGTTTGTTCTCCAACACCATTCCACTCTATGGAAGAATTGATGAGAACCCTCATCACATGTTGCACAGTTTATAGAAAATGTTGGAAATTTTAAATATGAAGGTTTGAATGTGGAGACGATCCGGATGAGGTTATTTGTTCACACTTTGAAGGATAAGGCATGGGAATGGCTTGAGACTCTACCGCTCGAAAGTATAAATAGTTGTTCGAAACTTGTTCAAAAATTCACAACCAAATTCATTCCACCCGCTCGAGTAGCCAAACTAAAGTACGGCATAACCACATTCCAACAATATGATTTTGAAAGCTTTCATGAGGCTTGGGAAAGGTTCAAGGATATGCTTAGAGAATGTCCAAATTATGGAATCACAATGGGACAACAAATGAATTATTTTTATGCCGGGTTGACTCTTTCTTGTTGTTCAAATGTAGAGTCACCATCTAATAGCTACAGTTAAACCTCGATAAAGTAATACCCTCGGGATCGGAAAAAAATATTCATTTAGCGAGGTTATTTATTTATCGATAAATGAATAAATTATTCATTTATCGATAAATAAATATTTATTATTTTAGAGAGAGCTTTTCAATATAAAATATGTACATAGTATGTGGTAAGAAAAATCTAAAGACACTAAACAAAGTATTATTTGACTCTAGGGAAGCTCAAAAGTTTTAGTGAAACTTAATTTCTCTAAAAACTAAGTTCGTGTACATAGCAAATGAAAAGGTTTAGTCTTTACCTATAAAAGCTAGATGTTTGGAAGACATATTCCAATCATATACAATATTTTGTTTTCCCTCCAATGTCTTCTCATCATTTGAAAGGAGTAAAAAAATCAACTTTAACCGATAAAATGAGGAGTGCAATATGTGAGCATAAGAAAGAGAATCCAACTATTAGCCAAAAAGATATGCAAGCATGGGTGCAACAAAAGTTTGATTTGACTATTAGTCAATCAACAATATCGAACACTCTCAAAAGGGCGTCGGAATATTTATCAAATGAGATGAAAAATAGCGATGTTAAAAGGCACAAATTGGCAAAATACCCTGATTTAGAGAGAGTTTTGTATGAGTGGTTTCTTCAAAGGCAAGATAAAGTGAACATGTCTGGAGAAATTATTCAAGAAAAAGCAAAAGAGCTTTTGCAAAAAATGTATGGTGAAACTAATCCAGAATTTAGCTTTTCTAGTGGATGGTTAGAATGTTTGAAGACAAGATATGGAATCAAATCTTACCGACATTTTGGTGAAAGTGGTTCAGTTATCATGGAGAACATTGAAAATACTTTACCTGAAATATGATCAAAACTAGACCAGTTTCAGTTGAAGGATATTTACAATATGGATGAAACTGGATTATTTTACCGATTGGAAGCTGATCATTCACTTGCTACCAAGCAGCTCAAAGGACGCAAAAAGATAAGGAGAGAATTACTGTTGTTGTTTGTTGCAATGGTGATAGATTCGACAAAGTACCACTTTGGGTTATTGGTAAGTATGCAAATCCTAGATGCTTTAAAAATGTAAACATGAACAATCTTAATTGCAAGTATCGATCCAACAAGAAAGCTTGGATGACTGGCTTACTTTTTCAAGATTTTGTTGGTTGGTTTGATAAGAGAATGAATGGCAGGAAGGTTCTCTTAATAGTAGACAATTGTCAGGCTCATCCAAAGGTAGTTGAAGGCTTGAGAAATGTAGAGTTATTTTCTTACCTCCTAACACAACGTCTAAGATTCAACCATATGATGCTGGGATTATTTGAGCATTCAAAGCTCATTATCGTCGTCGTTTTTATTCTAGCATCTTACAAGGCCTTGAGGTTGAAGCACCAAATCCTGAAAAAATTAATATTTTGAATGCTATTAATTTTGCTAACATGGCTTGGAATTTTGATGTGAAGACAACAATAATTACAAATTGTTTTCGGCATTGCAAGATTCGGTCAGAAGAAAACAATGTTCCCGAACCAGAAGTTGGTGAATTAGATGAAGGTATCCAAGGATTAAATGATGTCATCTCTAATTTACACTATAAAAATTTGATGGATGTTGAACATCTTTTGAACTATCCTAGCGTGAATGATATAGTTATGAAATCACCTACAGATGAAGAAATTATTCAATCGATAATGAATAGTAATGATGATGAGAATGATCCTGAACCAGATGATAGTAGCGTTGTCCCAAATGTGTCGTCAAAAGAGGCATTTCAAGCAATATTCACGTTAAACAACTACTTGCTACAACACGAGCAAAATATTTCAAAAGTTGTATATGCTCTACAAAAAGTTAAGGATGTGGTTCATTTTGGTTTAGGTGGGAAGAAAAAACAATCAACTATAGATGCATATTTTCAAAAGGAATGATTATTGTACGGGTATTGTTGATTGATTGAAAGATTTTGGTCTATATATATATATATATTTTTTTTTTTTCTCAATGAAATCCAGTAACTATTACTTTAATTTTTATTGGGCCCTTAAGGATTCAATTTTTTTTATTACTTAATGCATTTAGCGAGGTTATTACTTTATCGAGGTTTAACTGTAAATCAAGAAGAAGAGTATTCAGGAAACGTATGATCTATCTGAGGTCATGAGTAAGCAAAGTGCTATGTGGCTGGATAGAGGTTCACAAAGAGGGGTTAGTGGAGTTTGAGATGGTAAAGCTTTCTCAATGGTTCTAGCAAAGATCGACTCACTAGCAAAGAAGGTAGAAGGACTTTCTACATCTACATCTAGCTCTCATTCCACTCATATGGTACAATCTCTGCCTATTTGTGATATTTGTGGAGTAAATCACCTAAGCCCAAGTTGCCCATTGATAAGTAGTGGTTCGACATCCACCGACCAAGTGGCATATGCTCAAAACTTTCAACGCCAATGGTACAATCCTTACTCTCAAACTTATAACATTGGTTGGCAAAATCATAGAAAATTATCATATGAAAACAACCACAATGTGCTCAATCCGAGGCCATAAAAGAAGAAAGAAGGTTGGGAAGAGGCCATGGCTAAGGTGGGAACCATCAATTGCAATATCAGAAATGCAATGATGCCTCTTTGAAAAACTTGGAACGTCAAGTGGGTCAAATTGCCAAGCTTCTCTCCACAATACAACAAGGGGCATTGCCTAGCAACATCGAAACAAATCCAAGGGAGAATGTGCAAGCCATTACCACAAGGAGTGGGTTGCAGTTGCCCAAAATCACAGTGGTACACCCTAAGGCTCAACTTAGTTGCGGCACCACTGTAGTAGTGCCGTGACACCATGGCTCTGTCCATTGTGCCGTCGCGGCTAAGAACTTGTTCAGCTATATTTTTGTAGTTAGGAATCATTTTGCAATTACAAAACACGATTTTGGGCTATGTAGAAGGCAAAATAGAACCATTTTTCTCCCATTCTTCATTCACTTGAAATCGTAGCGTAAAGAAAAAAGGGGGGACAAGAAAGAAAGAGAGGAAATACTACATAAAAGAAGAAAATCTTGAAGGAATCAAGACCAACACCAAGCAAGCTTCAAGGATTCAGCTAAGGGATGGGCTTATTGCATTTGTCTTGTATTTCTTATTATCTTTTCTTAACTCTGCTATGTATTTCTTTAATCTCTCCATTTTGTGTCTTTTAAATGCAATGGGATAAACATTTTGGTATTGAGATGAATGAGGAAGCTTGGCTAAACTATATAAATTTCTTTATTCACTATATAATGCATATGTTCTTGTGTTTTTACCATTGTTTTGAGTGCTTTATCATTATTGTGGCCACTAGGTGATAAAGTCAAGTGATTTGTGTGATTATTGAGAAATTCTTGCACACTTTAGACTAAAGTGGTAGAAACCCTAGGTTCTTGTGGAAATAGAGATATACTCCTAACCTTAGGTAACCCTTTAAGTTATCATTGATATTTAATGCTTTCGATTGTGTTTTATCGACATGGAGATATAGCAGGTTAAACCAATTGATTAGGGTTAGTTTCACTTGCGAAATGTAATTAACTAAACTAGGAAAATCAGGTTTAACAAGAAAAGTAAGCAATGTTCTATTGGATTGCTGTAAGAAATTAATTTAGTGACAGCCAAGTCAAATCATGAATCCTAACCCGACTAAAATCCAACCCTTACAATAATTGCAATTGGGTAATTTATTTGAATGCTTAGAATCATTTTCTTTTAATCTTTAAATTCAAATATATTAATTGTGTGTGTCGTGACCGTTATTTGAATTAACTTCTGTGTAATTAGAATAAACACTCTTCAGGGATTGACTCGAACTAAAACAATCCATTCTATTACTTGGCACGACAAGTGCACTTTCGGTGTAGTATTTTAGCGAACATCATCTTTAAACAAAGGTTTACCTCTTAGAAAGTCTAAACAAGTGTTCTACTTGAACTGAGCTATACACTCCTTCCAAGTAAGAATTTTTAGTATTCAAAACAACACTTAAAGTCCTTATTCATCATGGTTTTCCAAACCGAATGAAACATCTGCTTTTATTTTCATCTTTTTAAACTCTTCTTTGTCTAATTGCCCAGGTTCATGATAGTTGTCAACTATAAAAGGTAATTATAGGACATCTTTTTATTTCTCAATGCACGACACTATTACTTATTTGGTAGAACACAGATATTACTTATTTGCATTATGTGCATTTATTACTTTTATTCACATGCACAAAAGTGCTAACAAAGAATACAGTTCTCTGCTATGGCATGTTATGAATCTAATGGGAATCACTCTTCACAATAACATTCGTACAATTTTGAACAGGCCTTTTATTCATTTTTTCACCCGCTCCACACCCATGTGTTAATGAAACTTCAATTACATTATCCTTTCAATCACTAACAAAAATGCTGATGTAGATACTATTTTAGATTCCAAGTGAGACAATAAGCTTCATTCAGTTTTCTGTGAGACAGTGAAGTATGGTGCGGGCTGATAAGTGTATTTTATACACTTATTCGGGGCTCTAAATTAACGATATTTGATAGTCTTTTAGCACAATATATTCTAAATTATTGTGTCTTACGTTTAATAGGTGAATTTTCATGGATTAAAAGGAAGTGAAGGAAAGAAGAGAAAATTGAGCGAAAATGGCAATATTCAAAGTACGTGGATTAAAGTGGCCATTGAAAGAAAATTGGAGAGCGATTGGAGTCCTTTTGAAAGTCAAACATTGTAGGCTAGGTCACCACTAATATAAATACACATGCTGGCAAAAATAAAAAGGGAAGAAGGGAGGATAGATACAAATTAACTGGAGACGGCAGCTTGGCAAAAATGGGGGTTGAATTTGGAATCCAAAAATCACAAAAGAAGGGCTGCGGCTGGAGTGTGTATATATATATAGGCAATTTGGAGGTGGGAAAAAGTGGAGAGAAAGAGCTGACTGCTGGAGGCTGCTTTTATTAATATATGTATATACACACACGCAACAAAAAGCAACAGATTGGAGAAAACATAGAGGAGACATTGGCCGAATTACGCTCGGAGAATTGAGGAATTAAATATATACAAAACTGCTAGGGGGCGGAAATTGGAACCTTTTGGAACTAAAAAGTGGACGGCAAAAGACAACTCACGGCCAATCATTGGGAAAAAGACGACAACTTTAATTTGGATATTAATCACGTTTCGTCAAATTTCGGTGATGTTGTTCCACTTTTATTTGTTTAATTCTATCATCATGTTTGGCTAATTCCTTTTCGTGTATTGGTTGATGACATAATTTTTTAATTTTTAGTTTTAATTCGAGACCTATGTTTTATGTTAATTCTTGCGTTGTGATTCCAATAATATGCATAATTAGATTGTTCTAATATTTGCGCACCATTAGGATAATAAGTTGCTTTTTCATAGTGTTGGAAAACTCACGATAGGTAGAACACTATCATTGGGACACATGGGTAATAATTATTAGGAATAATATTTGTGGCGTGTGCGATTTTATATGATAATCATAAATGTCAATGCATGTTTGCCATACGAATTCGGACTAGGAATATGATTGTCTCGTGGTAATCATAGTTTTTATTATATCTTGGGAAAAAATAATAAATAAATAAATAATGGAATTATCGATCATCGCAATTGCACAAATTGAGATAATTATTATTGGTTGAGAATTAGAACTAAGAATTGATCAGTGGCGTCGGAAATCCAATATGTTTACACATTTGAATTTTTAAAACAATTTTAATTATTTTCATAAGTTTTAGTTATAAAAATTATTTAGCTATTTCCTCGATCGTCTTTTAGTTACAAATACGAATTAAATATATCAAATATACTAAAATTGATCCTTATTCCCTGTGGAACGATAACTCTCTTATCACGATTATTACTTCCAATGAACCCGTACACTTGCGGGATTTTGACGAACAAGTTTTTGGCGCCGTTGTCGGGGAATAACGGTGTTAATTTTAGTTATTAGATATTTTAGATTCGTTTTTATTTTTTATTTGATTTTTATTGTTTTTATCTTCATTTTATTTTTAGTTGTTTTTAGGCTACCATTACACTTTTTAGGCGACTCTAGTTTATGCAAAATCCTGACGAGTCAGATCTCTTTCCGATAGACCACGAAATTGAAAGAACATTTAGAATCACAAAAGAGTTCAACGTCGTGCAAGAAGAATGGCTGATAACCAAAATCAACCACAAAATCAAGTTCAGCTTCATGAGCTAGCACTGCAACCAAATCAACCGAGAGCTAACCAGAATGAAGCTCCTATTTTAGTTGGAGATTACATCAATCCAATTCTCGCACCAATACAACCTGCTGTGGTATATCCTTCCTTCAAACAACCTAACTTTCACCTCAGACCAGATGTCATCAATTTGTTTCAAAATCACCAAGACATTAGGTTCTTTGGAAAAGCCACGAAAAATCCTCATGAGCATATTTTTGCTTTCCTCATGTTATGTGAAGTGATCAGTCACGAAAGGATATCAGCAAATGCATTCCGAATGAGATTATTCCCTCATACCTTGAAAGACGTGGCTAGAGAATGGTTCCTTTGCTTACCACCAGGGAGCATTCAATCATGGAACGATATGGTTCAAAAATTCACGATGAAATTCTTTCCACCTTCTCGAGTTCACCAAATTTGGAATGACGTTCACACCTTCAAGCAGAAAGATTTAGAGAGTTATCCTGAGGCATGGGAGAGGTTTAAGAATTTATTCAAAAAATGCCCCAACATTGACATTCCCAAGTAGGCTCAGCAATATCTTTTCTACTACAGTCTAAAACAAGAGTTCAGAAATATGATAGATGCTTCAGCAGGAGGATTAGTCATGAAACTTGATGTGGATGAAGCATATGACCTGTATGAAAAATAGCTAAAAACTAATCAATGTGGCCAACTGATCGGGAAGCTCCAAGGAAAACAACAGGGTTACACAATGTAGATGCAGTGACAGCACTAGCCGTGCAAATGGAAGTTCTTACAATGAAAATGGACAGCCTATCTAAGTCAATCAACATGGTACACCAATTGCCCCCTGTTTACGAAGGCTGTGGAGCGGATCATGCTAGTACACGCTGCCCTTTGGCGTCTACACATGTTAATCAATCTGAAGAAGTAAGCTACACACAGAACTTTCAGAGACAGCAAAATAATCCTTTCTCCAACACATTTAATTCGGGTTGGAAGAACCATCCAAATTTCTCATGGTCCAATAGTCAGGGACAAGAACAGGAACGAAACAATCAGAATAAATCACCAGGGTTCCAATAGCAACAACAGCAAGGGAGAAAGCCATCGTTAGAAGATTTGCTGGCTCAATACATTACTCTGAGACCAACTTTCAAAACTAACACGCCTCGATCAAGAATTTGGAACAACAGGTTGGACAAATTGTAGCCGCACTATCAGGTAGAGCTCAAGGGACATTGCCCAGCAATACTGAAACAAATCCTAATGAGTAGGTCAAAGCAATCACTACACATAGTGGCGTCCAGTTACCGCAGTCCAGCAACTGTCATAGAAAAGGCACCTACCATGGGCGAGGAGTAAGTGGATGAATTAGATAAGGCCGCTGAGAAAAATCAAGTTGAGTCATCAGATAGTCCACAGGTGAAAGCAACTGCTCTTGTCAAAGCATATGTTCCTCCAATCCCATTTCCACAGAGATTACAAAAGCATAAGCTCGACAAGCAATTCCAAAAATTTTTGGATGTGTTCAAGAAGCTGTACATTAACATACCATTTGCTGAAGCTTTAGCTCATATGCCCAGCTACGCCAAGTTCATGAAAGATATTCTATCAAATAAGAGGAAACTGGAAGACAATGAAACAGTAATGCTTACTGAGAAGTGTAGCACAATTCTGCTACACAAATTACCACCGAAACCAAAAGACCCAGGGAGTTTTACTATTCCTTGTTACGTTGGAAATTTGTATATAGATAAGGCATTGTGTGATCTAGGAGCTAGCATTAATTTAATGCCTTTATCTCTTTTCTGAAAACTAGGTTTGGGGAAAGAAAAACCTACAACAGTTTCACTACAGTTGGCTGACAGGTCGATCAAACACCCTCGTGGTATTTGTGAAGATATTTTGGTGAAGGTTGACAAGTTTATCTTCCTAGTGGACTTCATTATTCTGGATATGGAAGAAGATAGAGACGTCCCCCTCATATTAGGTCGCCCATTTTTGGCTATGGGAAGAGCTCTGATAGATGTGCAAAAGGGTCAGTTGATATTGAGGTTAAATGAAGAAGAATTGACAATCAACGTGTTTAGAGCTTTCAGATTTCAGAACGAACCAGACTCTTGCATGCAGATTGATGTAATAAAAGAAGCGGTGTCAGAGACATTCAAACTAGATCACCCTCAATATCCACTTGAGACTTATTTAGTACATTCGCAAGATTTACCATAAGAAAAGGAGGAAGTAGAAGAATGTGCACGTTATTTGGCAGCCATACCACCATTCTTCAAGCAACCACGACTAGAGCTCGATGAAAGACCCACAACACCTTTACCATCTATACAATAAGCTCCAGCTCTTGAACTTAAACTACTGCCAACTCATCTTCGTTATGTGTACTTTGGGAAAAAGAATTCACTTCCAATAATCATCTCAAACAATCTTACAGAAGTGGAGAAGGATCAATTGCTGAGGGTGCTTTGAGAGCATAAGACAGCAATAGGATGGACAATATCGGATATAAAAGGGATCAGTCCTTAGCTTTGCATGCATAAAATACTGATAAAAGATTATTACAAAGCTTCAATTGAGCATCAACGCAGATTAAATCCGACTATGCAGGAAGTGGTAAGGAAAGATATATTAAAACTTCTGGATGCAGGGATCATCTATCCCATATCAGACAGTCATTGGGTGAGTCCAGTACAGGTCGTACCGAAAAAGGGAGAGATCACAGTGGTTCCAAATGAAAACAATGAGCTCATCCCGACACGCACAGTCACGGGTTGGAGAGTTTGCATTGATTATCGCAAACTCAACAACGCCATAAGGAAGGATCACTTTTCCCTTCCTTTCATTGATCAGATGCTGGAGAGACTTGCTGGACATGTGTACTATTGCTTCCTGGATGGTTATTCGGGGTACAACCAAATTCCTATAGCTCTAGATGACCAAGAGAAGACGGCCTTTACATGCCCTTATGGCACTTTTGCTTATAAGAGGATGCCCTTTGGTCTTTGCAACGCTCCTGCCACCTTTCAACGTTGTATGATGTCTATTTTCTCGGATATGGTGGAAACTATTATTGAGGTGTTTATGGATGATTTCTCAGTATTTGAAAAATCATTTAAGGAGTGCCTGGAACATTTGAAAAAAGTGTTACAGCAGTGTGAAGACACAAACCTCGTATTAAATTGGGAAAATGTCATTTCATGGTTCAGGAAGGGATTGTGTTAGGACATTTAATTTTAGCATGGGGTATTGAGGTTGATAGAGCTAAGATACAAGTCATCGAAAAACTACCACCGCCTGTAACAGTAAAAGGAGTTAGAAGTTTCTTGGGTCACGCTGAGTTATACCGTAGCTTCATCAAAAACTTTTCCAAAATCTCGAAGCCATTGTGTAATTTACTGGGAAAAGGGGTTCCATTTCACTTTTCTGAGGAATGTTTGACTGCTTTCTGCACTTTAAAGGAAAAATTGGTCTCTGCTCCAGTGTTGGCTTCTCCAGATTGGAATTATCCGTTCGACCTTATGTGTGATGCCAGTGATCACGCAGTGGGTGCAGTGTTGGGTCAACGAAAGGAGAAAAGTTCTCATGTGATTCACTATACCAGTAAGACTTTAGATGAGGCTCAAATGAATTATGTGACTATAGAGAAAGAGCTATTAGCAGTAGTGTTAATCGTTGACAAATTCAGATCATACTTGATTGGGTCAAAAGTGATTGTCTATACAGATCATTCAGCATTAAAATATCTAATGAGTAAGAAGGATACAAAGTCGAGACTTATTCGTTGGATACTCATATTGCAAGAGTTTGATCTGGAAATTAGAGATAAAATGGAGAGTGAGAATGTTGTGGCAGATCACCTCTCACGCCTTGAATCACATGAGTCAAATCCTCCATTGGAGATCAATGAAGTCTTTCCTGATGAAATGCTCTTTCAGATTATCACTACACCATGGTACGTCGATTATATCAATTATTTGGCCCCCTCCATCATCCCACCATACTACTCGAGTCACCAAAAGAAGAAATTCTTCAGTGACCTAAAACACTACTTTTGGGATGATCCAATTCTTTACAGAAGGGGTCCAGATCAGATCATATGCCGTTGTGTGCCAGAGGTGGAGCAGCATCAAGTATTAGAATCATATCACTCTACACTGTATGGGGGCCACTTCGCAGCAACTAAGACAGCAGCAAGGTACTGCAATCGGGGTTTTATTGGCCTACATTATTCAAGGACACATATTATATGGTAAAACATTGTGATAAGTGCTAAAGGACTGGAAATATCTCAAGGAGGAACAAGATGCCTTTGAATAGCATTTTGGAGGTTGAAATATTTGACGTTTGGGGCATTGACTTCATGGGACCATTTTCTCCATCTTATGGTCAACAATATATACTGGTGGCAGTGGATTACGTGTCTAAGTGGGTTGAAGCTATAGCTTTACCAACTAACGACGGTCGAGTGGTAACTCAATTCCTGAAAAAGAACATTTTCACAAGATATGGTACCCCGAGAGCGATTATTAGTGATGGTGGGAAACATTTTTGAAACCGCCTATTTGTCTCGCTGTAGGCTAAATATGGAGTGAAACATCGTGTCTCAACTCCATATCATCCTCAGACTAGTGGGAAAGTGGAAATCTCCAACAGGGAGTTAAAGAAGATTCTTGAAGCCACGGTCAATGCATCACGTAAAGATTGGGCTAAGAAATTGGATGATGCACTTTGGTCGTATAGAACATCATTTAAGACTCCAATTGGCATGTCTCCATATCAACTGGTATTTGGAAAGGCTTGTAATCTGTCGGTTGAATTAGAGCATAAAGCATACTAGGCGACACACTTGCTCGATTTCAATATAAGGGCAGCAAGAGAAAAGAGGATCCTACAACTTCACGAGCTAGATGAGTTTCGTTTGGATTCATATGAGAATGCAAAGATTTACAAGGAAAAGACCAAGAGATGGCACGACACTCATATAAGGGAGAAGGACTTTGAGGTTGGTCAGCAATTATTGATGTTCAATTCACGCCTCAAGTTTTTTTCGGGAAAGCTAAAGTCTAGGTGGTCGGGTCCATTCACAGTAGTAGCTATGTTTCCACATGGTGCTATGGAAGTGGTGTCTCAAGATCAACAAAGGATGTTCAAAGTAAATGAAAAATGATTGAAAGCTTATTGGGGAAATGACTACTCCAGTGAAAAAACAACCATACCACTTGATAATGTAGAGTAGCCAGGACAACAAGTCTAGCTAAAGACTATAAATTAAGCGCTTATTGGGAGCTAACCCAATTTCTAAATCTTTTATTTATTTTATTTTCCGCATCGCATTGCATATAGATTTGTTTTAGTTATTAGTTGCATTAAATTTAGGCACGTTTAATTTATAGAGTATCATCATCCGATCATGTTTTCATTGAGGCCCTTAAATATAATGTTGGTTATTTCGATGTGTTTGGACTAAGTAACACGTGTTTTGGATTATTTGATCCTTACTATTTGATTTGATTACCATATGTAGGAACATGACGTTGTGGAACACTCAAACCAACATTGACTAAGGAGTAAGCATGATAAGAAAGATTATCTGGCCGTCACCTACAGTATCTTTCACGTTCAATAGAAAAATTCAAGGAGTACCTTCGTCTTTTTCTTCCCCGTCCCCTTATATTCTTAATTATGTTTTAAGACAATGAGAACAATGTCGGACTTAGTTTGGGGGTGGGAGGCACTTTGTGTTTTTGGTTTTCGTATGTTTTCATGCGTTGTTTACATATGTTAAAAAAAAATTAAAAAAAACATTTAAAAGAAAATCGTTAAATTTTTATTTATTTTTGATTATGTGCTTGTGTGGGTTAGACGGTTTGACTGACAATGATGATTAAATTTGAGATTTGGGGTTAATTTATGAACTGTGCATAGGAAGCATGCTAGACTGATTGAAGCTTGAACTTGCAAAACTTGATATTATACATGCACTAGAATTGAGTTTGACATTATGATGAAGTGAGTTGATTCTTGCACTTGATAGATTGAATTAGTGGACATAGATGCTTTACCCAAACCATACTAATTAATTATCCTTATACAAAATTTAGCACAATTTGGAAAGATCTTACTATTGTAGGAAAATACGGATGTGAATGTGGATTCTTTGTGTGAAAATTTTGTGTGGATTGTCTGATATTAATAGGATAAAATTGGATGAAAGTCTTAAATTGGAGGTCGATTTGCTTGAATATGTGTGTGATAAGGGGCATTGCACTAATCAAGGCATATGTTTTGAAATTTAAAATTTTTCTAAGGGATTTTTATGACTCGAGCAATTAAGCCTGCGAGGGTATCTGAAAATCTGGTGCTCTAAAGTCATCTGACTTGGGAGTCATCGGTCTAAAGCTCGTTACAGAGGTCATTTAAAAAACAATCAGAGATAAAATTGCCCTAAAAAATTGTTCTCTTCGAAGCCTTTTTTATTTGGGTTATTAAGCGAAAACTTGGTGCTCTAAAGTCATCTGATTTGGGAGTCATCAGCCTAAAGCCTACTACATGAGTCATCTAGAAAGCTTAAGGGAGAGTGCTAATGATATGATCCAGGACTCGAGCCCGACGAAGGCAAATGCGAGACGAGACCCGTTGATAGTCGATGGCGGACCAATGACGCGATCAAGGGCAAAGCAAGTGAAACAAGCAATGGGATTGCTCGTTCAAGAAACTATTGATGGAACCATGTTTGGGACTCAAAATGGGACAAGTTTCGTGTTCGGGTCGAAGGCCAAAACAAAATGGATCAATGCGTTACAAGCAGCCGAAAACGACACTGGGCAGTAAAACAATGCGGCCGCACATCATGATACCGAGAATCAAAGTGGCCAAAATTCTGCTACCATGCGGCCGCACGCGTTTTAACCATGCGACCGCATGGTTCATTTCTAGGCGCGATTTTCCTTTTTTTTCGCGTTTTTCCTTATTTTACTAGAATTTCATTCTGAATCAAATTCCTACCATATTGGACGAATATTTTAGGACTTTTATTAGATTATTAGAATTATATTTCCTTTTTAACTCCTATTTGAGGAATAGTATAAATAGGAGAATATCTTTTCATTGTAAAGACCTTTGAACTTTGACTATTGTTTAATATTATAGAGAGAGAATTATTCTTTGAATTTAATTGTTCTTCTTGAACAATCTTGGAACTTATCAAGATTCAACTTCTTGTGGCGTTCTATCAATCGGATTGTGGGTTCTTTCAATTGTAATCAAGGGATTTTAGGTTCTTCGCTAATCTAGGGTTTCTTGATTCAATTCTTAGGGTTCAAGATCCAAAATCAGGTTAGTATTGGCATTCTTGGGTTCCGCATCAATCTCGTTGTGGGTTTCGTAGTTCCCATTGCTACGGGGTTCGCATAAGTTGGTATCAGAGCTTTGACTTCAATTTAATCAGGTTATATCCTTGTTTTTTCTAATTTTTTTTCAATTCCTTGTGTTCTTGTGTCCAGAAGATTTTCTTGATCTTTGATCCAAAAAAATTCATCAAAAATCTTCAAATTCCGTTTTTAGGCTCAATTTTCGCCCAAATCAGTTTTCGTTTTCTTTGTTGATTTTGTTATTGATTTCCGGATCTTAAAAAAAATTTTACTGTTCGTCCGCACGGTACTGTTCATCCGTACAGTTAAAAAAACTTGTTAAATAATTATTGATCCGTAAAAAAACAACTATTATTATTCATTATCGTTTCTAAATTATTTGGACACATTGAATCATTCCATTCCTTCATTCAAATCAAGTTTTAAACGTTTTCTTTGAGTCATTTGTTACAATTATTGAGTCACATCCAGTTTGGGGAATTCTACACGAATTGATTGATTGATTGAGTTCATTGATTGTTCCAAAAAGCAATTGTTGAAAGAATTGAGTGGTAAAAGGTAGAGAGGTGAGATTAATAGAGGGTAAAAGCCTTGTGTGTGTTTCGAGTGACTTTTGGTGAGGCAGTAAAATAAAATTTTAGTGTTAGGATGTCAAAAAGGGCAGAATCAAACTCAAGCCGACAAGGCAATAATAGCAATGCAACGGAGGATTTAGTGCAGAGGTTTGAGAGGGCGTTTGGAGATGTGAGAGATAGGTTGGAGAAGCAGGAGGCTTGGATGAATAGGTTAGATACATTGGCGGCTAATCTTAGTCGGGGGCATCGAGTGAATGTATCCAATGCCAGAGGACCGGATAGATAGGAGCCTAGGAGGGAAAAGCGAGAGGAGTATGGATATGGGAGTGACATGGGCGAAGATGAATTTCACGGTGTTGAGATGGGAAGAATGAGAAATAGAGGCGATAGGTTCGACAGACGGGGTTGGAATGATAGCGGGGAGGAGTTGGATGGAAACTTGGGAAATATAAAAATGACAGTTCCTTCATTCTAAGGAAGGAGTGATCCTGAGGCATACCTGGAGTGGGAAAGGAAGGTTGAAATGATTTTCGAGTGTTATAACTATTCGGAGGAGAAAAATGTGAAGTTAGCAGTTTTGAAGTTCAGTGACTATGCAATTTCATGGTGGGATCAAGTAATTACTTCACAACGTAGGAGTGGGGGAAGACCAAGTAGCACTTGGGAGGAATTGAAGTCATTGATGAGAAAGAGGTTTGTTCCTAGCCACTATTACTGAGAGATCCATCAAAAACTGTAAGGTCTATATCAAGGGTCGAAAAGTGTAGAGGACTATCATAAGGAGATGGAAATACTCATGATTAGGGCCAATGTGGTGGAGGATCTGGAGGCTACCATGGCACGATTCTTGAATGGGTTGAATAGGGAAATTTCCAATATAGTGGAGTTGCAACATTATGTGGAGTTGGAAGACATGTTGCATGTGGCTATGAAGGTAGAGAGACAGCTGAAGAGGAAAGGGGCAGCTAGACAGCCATTAGGAACTTCGAGTGTTAATCTATCTTGGAAGCCATGTTGGAACAACAACACTAAAGGTGATAAAGCAGTACCTAAAGGTAGGAATGAGTGGCAGAAAGGGAAAGAAGAAAGTGCTAGCAAAACAGCACCCAAAACAAATTCACAACCATCAAGGAATCAAGTCATCAAGTATTTTAGATGCTTGGGGTCAGGGCACATTGCTTCTCAATGCCCAAATAAACGGGTAATGATTTTGTTGGACAATGGAGAAGTGGTGAATGAAAGTGAAGGAGAGTTTGAGGACATGCCTGCATTGGAGGATATTGAAGAAGAAGAAAAATTGGAGTTTGCTGTTGGGGAATTGTTGGTGTCAAGGAGAACTCTTAACACTCAAGTCAAGGTGGATGATTCGGAGCAGCAGCGAGAAAATATATTCCACACAAGTTGTTACGTCAACGATAATGTATGTAGTATGATTATTGATGGTGGGAGTTGCACGAATGTAGCTTGTACAACTTTAGTTGAGAAATTAGGACTAGCATTGTTAAGACACCCTAGGCCTTATAAGTTGCAATGGTTGAATGAAAGTGGGGAAGTTAGGGTGAATAAAAGAGTTTTAATTAATTTCTCAATTGGGAGTTATAGTGACAAGGTAGTATGTGATGTGGTGCCTATGCACGTGGGCATATCTTATTAGGAAGGCCATGGCAATATGATAGAAGGGTCACACATGATGGTTATAGGAATCGTTATAGCTTTGTCAAGGATGGGAAGACTATTACTTTTGCACCATTAACACTGGCACAAGTGTATGGAGATCAAATCAAGCTGAAAAGTGAGGAAAACGAGAGAATAAGAGAGTCGGGAAAAAGGAGGGGCAATAGTGAAACCACCAATAAGAGAGAAAATAGTGAGGTGGCTGAGAGTGGAGAAAAGAGAGAGAAGCCACATGAGAGGAGAGAAAAAGAGTCAGTTGAGAGGAGAGAAAAAGAGTCAGCTGAGCGGAGAGAAAAGCCAAGGGTCAACTTCTATGCAAAGGAGAGTGAGTTAAAAAAGGCTATGAGCGATAATAGGCAAATGATATTGTTAGTGTACAAGGAGTCCCTCCTCAATTTCGAGGATTCTAACACATCCCTCCCTAGTTTGGTTAAGTCTTTATTGTAGGAGTTCCGACGATGTGTTTCCTGATGAGATGCCAAGTGGATTGCCACCAATCAAAAGCATCGAGCACCAGATTGACTTTATACCCGGAGCTATAATACCGAATCGACCAGCTTACCGAAGCAATCCCGAGGAGACGAAGGAGCTTCAAAAGCAAGTGGAGGAGTTGATGAGCAAAGGTTATGTCAGGGAGAGCATGAGTCTATGTGCTGTACCTGTTTTGCTGGTGCCTAAGAAGGACGGAATTTGGAGAATGTGCGTGGATTGCCGAGCTATCAATAATATCACGGTAGAGTATCGTCACCCAATACCTAGGCTAGATGATATGCTTGATGAGTTGCATGGTGCTTGCATTTTTAGTAAGATTGATCTTAAGAGTGGGTATCATCAAATACGCATGCGGGAGGGTGATGAATGGAAAACGGCGTTTAAGACTAAGTATGGATTGTATGAATGGTTAGTTATGCCGTTTGGACTCACTAATGCACCGAGCACTTTTATGCGTTTAATGAACCATGTTTTGCGTGCTTTTATTGAAAAATTTGTTGTAATTTATTTTGATGACATCTTAATCTATAGCAAAAACCTAGATGAGCATTTAGAACATTTAAATTGTGTGCTTGTTGTGTTGCGAAAGGAACAACTATATGCTAATTTCAAAAAGTGCACATTTTGCATGGATAGAGTTGTTTTCCTAGGATTTGTGGTTAGTGCTAACGGGGTGGAAGTCGATGAAGAAAAGATAAAAGATATTAAAGAATGGCCAACACCTAAGACTATAGCTGAAGTTAGGAGTTTTCATGGATTGACTAGTTTTTATAGGCGATTTGTAAGAGATTTTAGCATCATCACCACACCATTGACTGAAATAGTAAAGAAGAGTGTAGGTTTTCATTGGGGAGAATCTCAAGAAATTGCATTTAACACAATTAAGGATAAGCTATGTAAAGCACCTGTTTTGGCATTACCAAATTTTGATAGAACATTCGAGGTTGAGTGTGATGCATTAGGAATAGGTATAGGAGCAGTGTTAATGCAGGAAAGAAGACCTATTGCTTACTTTAGCAAAAAGTTGAGTGGGGCAGCATTGAATTATCCGACATATGACAAGGAGCTATATTCACTTGTTCGAGCATTGGAGACTTGGCAGCACTACTTATGGCCAAAGGAATCCGTGATACACACAGATCATGAATCTTTGAAGCATTTGCGAGGTCAAAGTAAGTTGAACAAAAGACATGCGAGATGGGTGGAGTTTATCGAGACATTTCCCTACATCATCAAGTACAAACAAGGTAACGAAAATATAGTTGCTGATGCGTTGTCTCGAAGGTACGTGCTTTTAAATTCATTAAGTACTAAATTACTTGGTTTCGAGCATATTAAGGGTATATATGAATCTGATTGTGATTTTTCTAGTATTTATGCTTCATGTGACAAATGTGCATTTGATAAATTCTATAGGCATGAAGGATATTTGTTTAGAGAAGATAAGTTGTGCATTCCTAATTGTTCTTTTGCGTGAATTATTGGTAAGGGAAGCACATGGGGTGGTCTAATGGGACACTTCGGGGTTCAAAAGACTTTAGACATGTTAGGAGAACATTTTTATTGGCCTAAAATGCGACATGACGTAGAACAAATATGTGGAAAGTGCATAACTTGTAGAAAGGCTAAGTCTAAGGTTCAACCCCATGGTTTGTATACTCCTTTGCCTGTACCTAGTGAACCTTGGGTAGACATATCTATGGACTTTGTGTTAGGTTTGCCTAGGACAAAAAGGGGTCGGGATTCAATATTTGTAGTGGTCGATAGGTTTAGTAAGATGACGCACTTCATGCCATGTCATAAAACTGATGATGCTACTAATATTGCAGACTTATTCTTTAGAGAAATAGTACGTTTACATGGAGTACCTAAAACCATAGTATCTGATAGGGACGTGGAGTTTTTGAGTCATTTTTGGCGTGTTCTGAGGAGTAAGTTAGGAACTAAGTTATTATTTTCTACAACTTGTCACCCACAAACAGATGGACAAACTGAGGTAGTTAATCGAACTATGACTCAACTATTTAGGACAGTGATCAATAAAAATTTGAAATCATGGGAAGAGTGTTTACCGTTTATAGAGTTTGCATATAATCGAGCTACACATTCTACTACTTCGTTTTCTCCTTTTGAAATTGTCTATGATTTTAATCCACTAACACCTATGGATTTAATGCCTTTTCCTGTGCATGAACGAGGTAGCTTGGATAGGAAATGAAAAGCCGAGATGGTGAAAACACTCCATGAAAAGGTTAGGATGCAGATCGAAGAGAAAGGAAAGCTGATTGCATCAAAAGCAAATAAAGGAAGAAGACGCGTTACATTTGAGCCTGGAGATTGGGTCTGGGTGCATTTCAGAAAAGAGCGTTTTCCAGAACAGAGGAAGTCAAAATTGCAACCACGAGGTGATAGACCATTTCAAGTCATCGAGAGGATCAATGATAATGCATACAAAGTGGATTTACCAGGTGAGTATACTGTTTCAGCTACTTTTAACGTTTCTGATCTCTCTCTGTTTGATGCAGGTTCAGATTTGAGGACGAATCCTTTTAAAGAAGGAGGGGATGATATGATCCAGGAGTCGAGCCCGACGAAGGTAAGTGCGAGACGAGACCTGTTGATAGTCCATGGCGGACCAATGACACGATCAAGGGCAAAGCAAGTGAAACAAGCGATGTGATTGCTCGTTCAAGAAACTATTGATGGAACCATGTTCGGGACTCAAAATGGGACAAGTTTCATGTTCGGGTCGAAGGCCGGAACAAAATGGATCAATGCGTTACAAGCAGCCGAAGACGACACTGGGCAGTAAAACCATGTGGCCGCACAGCATGATACCGAGAATCAAAGTGGCCAAAATTCAACTACCATGCGGCCGCACGTGTTTTAACCATGCGACCGCATGGTTCACTTCTGGGCGCTATTTTCATTTTTTTTGCATTTTTCCTTATTTTACTAGAATTTCATTCTTAATCAAATTCCTACCATATTGGACGAATATTTTAGGACTTTTATTAGATTATTAGAATTATATTTCCTTTTTAACTCCTATTCGAGGAATAGTATAAATAGGAGAATATCTTTTCATTGTAAAGACCTTTGAACTTTGACATTGCTTAATATTATAGAGAGAGAATTATTCTTTCAATTTAATTGTTCTTCTTGAACAATCTTGGAAATTATCAAGATTCAACTTCTTGTGGCGTTCTATCAATCGGATTGTGGGTTCTTTCAATTGTAATCAAGGGGTTTTAGGTTCTTCGCTAATCTAGGGTTTCTTGATTCAATTCTTGGGGTTCAAGATCCAAAACCGGGTTAGTATTGGCGTTCTCAGGTTCCGCATCAATCTCGTTGTGGGTTTCATAGTTTTCATTGCTACGGGGTTCGCATCCGCTAAAAAAAACAAAAAAATAAAACAAAAAAAGCACTAAATGTCTTGTAAGTCCCAACACTTGTTCGAGGAAACTTGACTTTCGATAAAGGATAATTAACCTAATTAAATCTTGGCAGTTGAAGCAATCAAATAATTTGAGAATCCTTATTCATTGATGTGTTAACTTACAACTAGTGACTTCCACTTGAATTGGAGAGGTGAGAATAGTGATAAAAATTCAATCTTAGATCACACACTGGGAAAAAAGTGTGAAAATGAATATGTGGGGGTGTGTAAATCTTACGAGAGATGAAAAGATATATTTGGCCATAGAGGTCGGGAATTGGAACAACTTGTGAATTCATTAATGTCTACTTAATTCTTCACACACACACGTTGATTTTGCATTGGAAAAGTGGATATTAGTTTGGTATTGTGACTTTGAAGTAGTTTGTAGATTTAACACTATGATTTCAAATATTGAGGCAAAAAAGTTAGATTGTCTAACCAAATATTTTTGTATGTTTGTGTTATAATTTTGTTTGAGAACAAACAAATGTTTAAGTTTGGGGGTGTTTGATAAGTGTATTTTATACACTTATTCGAGGCTTTAAATTAAAGATAGTTGATAGTCTTTTAGCAAAATATATTCTAAATTATTGTGTCTTACGTTTAATAGGTGAATTTTCATGGATTAAAAGGAAGTGAAGGAAAGAAGAGAAAATTGAGCGAAAATTGCAATATTTAAAGTAAGTGGATTAAAGTGGCCATTGAAAGAAAATTGGAGAGCAATTGGAATCCTTTTGAAAGTCAAATATTGTGGGCTAGGTTACCACTAATATAAATACACATGCTGGCAAAAATAAAAAGGGAAGAAGGGAGGATAGATACAAATTAATTTGAGACGGCAGCTTGGCAAAAAAGGGGGTTGAATTTGGAATCCAAAAATCACAAAAGAAGGGCTGCAGCTGGAGTATGTATGTGGAGAGAAAGGGCTGACTACTGGAGGCTGCTGTTATTAATATATGTATATACACACGCAACAAAAAGCAGCAGATTGGAGAAAACATAGAGGAGACATTGACCGAATTACGTTCAGAGAATTGAGGAATTAAATATATACAAAACTGCCAGGGGCTAAAATTGGAACCTTTTGGAACTAAAAAGTGGACGGCAGAAGACAACTCACGGCCAATCATTGGGAAAAAGACGACAACTTTAATTTGAATATTAATCACGTTTCGTCAAATTTCGGTGATGTCGTTCCACTTTTATTTGTTTAATTCTAGCATCATGTTTAGCTAATTCCTTTTCATGTATTGGATGAAGACAAAATTTTTTAATTTTTAGTTTTAATTTGAGAGCTATGTTTTATGTTAATTCTTGCGTTGTGATTCCAATAATATGCATAATTAGATTATTCTAATGTTTGTGCACCATTAGGATAATAAATTATTTTTTTGTAGTGTTGAAAAATTTACGATAGGTAGAACATTATTATTGGAACACATTGACAATAAATATTAGGAATAATATTTGTGGCGTGTGCGATCTTATATAATAATTCTAAATGTCAATGCATGTTTGCCATATGAATTCGAACTAGAAATAGGATCGTCTCGTGGTAATCATAGGTTTATTATATCTTGGGAAATAATAATAAATTAAAAAAATGAAATTATCGATCGTCGCAATTGCATAAATTGAGATATTTATTATTGGTTGAGAATTAGAACTAAGAATTGATTAGTGGCGTTGAAATCCAATACGTTTACACATTTGAATTTTTAAACCAATTTTAATTATTTTCATAAGTTTTAGTTATAAAAATTATTTAGCTATTCCCTCGATCGTTTTTTAGTTACAAATACAAATTAAATATATCAAATATACTAAAATAGATAACTATTCCATGTGGGACGATGACTCTCTTATTACGATTATTATTTGTACAACGAACCCACTCTTGCGGAATTTTGACGAACACAGGCCTTGGTCCTAATTAATATGGCATCATATTCTATTCCTTACCTCCCAGCACTCTGAAAAAAAAATGATAGTCCTTTTGTAATCGGGAAAATATTTGAATTTCTGAGCATATCACAAAACATCATAGGTAATTATGAATCTATATGCATATATAAGTTAATATTTGTCCATCACTTCAAATGAAGCTTATAAGTATACAATTTTCTCTCAATTATTTTTCCTCCACTTGATGAAACTACCATTGATGTCCCTTCAAGTACTTGTTGCTGGTATCCATGCTATGGGTAATAAATTAACTTCATATCTTATTTTTTTATGTTGTTTAAGGCTATAACCTCATTTCAATCTCTTCTGGAAAAGTCTCCCATTACGGGTTTTTTGTATTTTCTACAACCCGTGGACTATGCAATGTACTTCTTGCACCAATTTTAAAAATTGTACATAAATAAACTGAATTATATAACTCGTGGAACAACTTTTCTAACACCTGCCCTTTTTCCTCAAAGTAGCTCTCATTTAGCATCTTACAAGAAATATAACGAACATTGCCTTCGGCTCTCTCCAAACCACATGTGCTACCAATTAATATACCACTGTTAAGAACATTTTTGTCGAGCTTAATCACCATTAACAACACCATCGATGTTTAGGTGTTAGGATTTTTGCTTCTTTGCACCTTCTGTATCTCATTTCCTGTAAAGATGATTACTTTTATTACGTTCCTGTTTTTTGTCATCCAGCATTACACCTTCTGTTGCAAGTTTCGAATGTTATTAAGTTCCATTTGCCATTTAATGAAAATTATGTTCTTTCGAAATTGTTTTCTACACTTTCATAATATTTGATAATAAAGTTGATTATAAATATTTATTAGTTTCTGGTTAGCAAGCACATGAACAAATGTTATATTATATATCGACGATTTGAGAAAAACTTCAAAAAAATAAAAAATAAATAAAAGTTATGAATTTATTCTTCAAGCAAGCTAATATTACCTTGCACGGACGGAAGACTAGTCTTAGCTCCCGTTTAGCCCCCATTTTGTAGGAATGATGATAGGTGGAATAGTTTTTTTTTTTTTTTTGAAAAATTAGTGGTTGAAAAAAGAAAAAAAATCAATTTACGTATAGTATTATTTTACGAAAAAATTTGTGGTTGAAAATAGGAGAGGAAAGAATAGAATGGAAATTAACGAAACCAATCGGGGCTTAATAAAAGTGGAAATTACATATTCTAATAAATTAAAATTTCTCATTTTTATAAATAAAATGCAATGTTTAGTATTTCACAAATCAGATTTTTTAATTAATTAATATATTTAAAAATTAATTAAAAAACCAAAATTTTCATAATTGAATATTAAATACTAATTATACAAATTCCATTTCAACCCTAATCAATTTCCTCTCTCTCTCTCTCTCTATATCTCTCTCTCTGCGGCAGCTCACTCCTGCTCCTGCAATTGCTACTAGTTTGGGCAACAAGGCTTCTATTTTCATTTATGTTTATCGTGGTGGCTGCAGCGATACCGAGTTTTGGGGATTTTTTTGGTGGTGTAGTGCTATAGTAGTGTGGCAACGGTGGCGCTGCTAATCGTGATGGTGGTGAGACTGTGGTGGCCTTTGACAGCATCACTCGAAGTGGCACCCATTGAGATCAGGTATTGTGACACTGCTGCATGTGTGGCGTTGTGGTGGTCGGGATGTTGGTATGGTGATGGCTGTGATATTTAAGTTGTTGGTGATGTTAACTGAGCTCTAGTTTTCGATCTAGCACTGGGTTAGAGTAGCTCGGGGGAGGAGGCAAGGGTGTTGTGATGTTGGTAGTGGGTTGTGGTGTGATCATAGTGGTGGTCAGGGCGGTAGTGGTTGTCCCAAGTGTTGGTGGCGGTTGCGGTGGTCGAATGTGATGATGGTGGTTGTGGATGGTGGTTTGTGCGTGGGATGGCATGGCGACCGTGGTGTGTCTTTCATTGTTTTGGTGATTGGGTTTTGTTAATGTGCTGGTGGTTTGCATTGCAATAGTGAGGGATGGTCGGTGGTGTTGTGCTTGTCGTGGTGGTTTTGCGTGGTGACAGTGTTGCTATCAGGTGGTAATGGTGGTTTTGGCAGTGATTTATGACTCACAATTGGATACGTGACCTGAAAATTGTGATTGTGACTTGTAAGTGTTCGTGGTGGACACAAATTATTTGGTTAACTGTGACCATTGAATTAGTTAATCTGTGAACAATGAAAAAGATAAATTGTGACCGAAAAATAATGTGTGGCTTAAAAAATTGTTAATTTGTGACTGTATAATAAGTTGTAAATTGTAATTTTTTTGATTTGTGACCAATAAATAAATTGTGACTTATAAATTTTTTGATTTGTGATCGATGAACAAATTGTGACCTATAAACTTTTGGAATTGTGACCGTAAAATAATTTATGACATAAAATTTCTGATTTGTGAACAAAAAAGTAAGTGACGAATTAAATCGTTAATTTGTGACCAAATTATATAAATATGTGACTTAAATATATTTAATTACTAAAATTAATAAATAATTAATTAAATTATAAATAATTTTTAATAAGATTCTGATTTTGAAATTCAAAACTTATTTTCTTATTTTTAAAATTTATCATAATTAATCTCTTACTTATAAAATTTTCCGTTAATAAAAACCCAATTCTCAATTAGGCCCACGGCACAGCCCACCGTTTTACGTCCAAAATATTAGCTAAAAAGATAAAAACAAAAACAGTACCCCACATCACATGCTCGTGCGTCACTTGGTTCCTCCGCTGAATCCTTGCCCACTTCAAATCTCACAACTCTATTACCGCTCAACCTCAATCCCACTTTCTCTAATACTCTCAATAATCCTCATCAAACACAGGTATGTACTTTGTCATTCTCTTTCTTTAAACCATATCAACACAGTTCTTGATTTTTCTTTCAATTTATTGTTATCAATGTAAATTCCATTAGTGCACTTTACAGTAAAAGTAAGAAAAAAGGTCTTTCTGGCATTTTATTAATTGGTGAATCTGTTTTAGATTTGATCTTTTAGTAAAGTTTTCTTCATTTTCGTTCTTTTTCGGTGTCCCGCATAGTTTCAATAATTTCTTCACTTTTTCTTGAACTCGCAAAGAATTGGATTGGATTTCCAGTAACAATGGAAACGGAATCGACCAACAACAACAAAATCTGGAATGTGGGCCTATTGCTAATGGCGACTCTTTTAGCGGCAAAACTGATTTCGGCATTAATAATTCCCAGATCCAAGAAACGACTGCCGCCGGTAGTCAAATCTTTGCCGGTGCTCGGTGGGCTGTTGCGATTTTTGAAGGGGCCAGTGGTGATGCTGAGGGAAGAGTACCCAAAGCTTGGTAGCGTGTTCACTCTGAAATTACTCAACAAGAATATCACTTTCTTGATTGGGCCAGAGGTATCAGCGCATTTTTTTAAGGCGCCGGAGTCTGATCTCAGCCAGCAAGAGGTGTACCAATTCAATGTGCCGACTTTTGGACCTGGAGTGGTGTTTGATGTGGATTATTCCGTTAGGCAGGAACAGTTCAGGTTTTTCACTGAGGCTCTGAGAGTTAATAAGCTCAAAGGTTATGTAGACCAGATGGTTACGGAAGCTGAGGTATTCTGAACTATTTTGCTGCAATTAATTCAACTTTTATCAACTCTTTCAATGCACGTGAAGGGTTTGTATATCTGGGTTTGCACCACCAAATGCATATATGAAGATGTGTAATTATGCATCTACATGTGCTATTTTCTTACTTGAACGGACAAAATTGTCCCCTTCATGATCTCCTTTTGATATTCATGCAACTGATGTTACTTAGTCATAGTCTTCAGCTTGGAAGGAGGATTCGGTTATTTTGATTTAATTTCAGAGTAAACCTGCTGCTGAAGCTCAGAAAGTTGCACATTAACAATATGCAATTCACTGAAGCTTGTTTTGGTTGTAAATTCTGACTTCGCCACATATTCACACATACAGAAACATGCTCCGAACAAAAAATGAGGAAAAGAACGTTTACATATTCATTAAAACATTTAAAGTGTATCAAGAGAACAAAATTTAGATTATTTTTAAAAAATTGATAGTCTAATATTTAATTGCAATCAAATGCGGGTGGATATCTGAGAAGTGAGCAGTTCTTTTTCTTTCAAATTATAATTTGAGCAAAGTCTCACAATATTTTCATTTGACATTTTTACCATGATTTTTCTGGCATTTCAATGCAATTACTGATTGTGACGTGTAACAGTGAAGTACATGTATGATCCTAAGATTTCATTCATTTTATGCAATAAATTGAAAAGGTCGTGGACTTTTAAGGTGCTTATGAATTTTTGTTCTGGTTAGAATCCAATACTAGGCCTCTTAATACTGCCGGCCTTTAAAACAATTCAAATTCTTCTGTTCTTAGTTTAATCTTTCAATGTTTTTCTGTGGGATAGATGGTACTTGAGTGATTCGGTCGAGAAATCTTGTGAGCTTACTTACAAAAGAAAATAGTTGAAAGAGGAGGTGAGGCAGGCTTTGGAGACGTTCAGAATGGTTTGCATGCCTGCCAGTAGCTCCCCTGTTGCCTTCTTAAGGAATCTGCAAATAGTCGTTGCATCGTGTCATGCAGAATACTGGAACAAATCACTAACTCATTTTCTTGGATCCTATGAGTTGTGTAATGACACCCACCCCCACCCTAGTTGTCGATTCCCTTTTTCACGAGACCTGAACATGTGGCTATGTACTCATAACCTAACCAGTGGGTGAACAACTAGTTTCTCATATACTGTCTCTACATTTTAAACGAAGAAATGTTTTTATGGTCTAATCTGATGTTTCAGTCTTTCAGATCCAATTACCTTTTAAATTAATTATTTGTGGTAATAGTTAAGATATATGTTACTCCATTTGTTATAATTTGCACAGGAGTATTTCTCCAAATGGGGAAACAGTGGAGAGGTGGACTTAAAGTGCGAATTGGAGCATCTAATCATTCTGACAGCCAGCAGATGTCTGTTAGGTGAAGAGGTTCGCAATAAGCTCTTTGACGATGTCTCTGCTCTATTCCATGACCTAGACAATGGCATGCTTCCCATCAGTGTAATATTTCCGTATCTGCCCATCCCCGCACACCGTCGTCGAGATCAATCTCGCAAAAAACTTGCTCAAATTTTCACAAACATCATAGCTTCTCGTAAACAAACTGGCAAGACTGAGAATGATATGCTACAGTGTTTCATAGATTCCAAGTACAAAGATGGGCGACAAACAACTGAGTCAGAAGTCACTGGCCTGCTCATTGCTGCTCTTTTTGCTGGCCAGCACACAAGTTCCATTACTTCCACCTGGACTGGGGCATATCTCCTCTGTAACCCAACATACATGTCAGCGGTGTTGAAGGAGCAGAAGAATTTGACACAAAAGCATGGAAACAAGGTTGATCATGATATTTTGTCAGAAATGGAAGTCCTCCATCGATGCATAAAAGAAGCTCTGAGACTCCACCCTCCTTTGATCATGCTTCTGCGTAGCTCACACTCTGATTTCAGTGTGAAAACTCACGAAGGTATAGAATACGACATTCCCAAGGGACATATTGTGGCGACATCACCTGCTTTCGCAAACCGACTCCCACAAATTTACAAAAATCCAGATAAATATGACCCTGATAGGTTTGCTCCTGGGAGAGACGAGGACAAGGTGGCTGGAGCTTTCTCCTATATATCCTTTGGTGGTGGAAGACATGGTTGCCTAGGAGAGCCATTTGCATATCTGCAAATAAAAGCAATCTGGAGCCATTTGGTAAGGAAGTTTGAGTTGGAGCTGATTTCACCTTTTCCAGAGATTGACTGGAATGCCATGGTCGTGGGTGTAAAAGGAAAAGTCATGGTACGGTACAAGCGCAGAGAGCTTTCCCCCAACTAATTAACTCCACTAAAAGATCCCTAAGCTGGTCAGCAGGTTTGGCGTTGTTTATTTTGAAATCAGCTTCTCTTAGATGTGCTGAATTTTCTCAATTGCTCCTTTGTCATTTGTCCTTCCTATGTTTTGGACTTGTTGCTATGTCAAGACTATAATAGTAGTTTGTGATTTGTTCGGTGTATTTTTACATCTTGAAGTCATGTTTGCAAACCAGGCTTTTACGAAAAACATTCAGTTTACTCTATTGCAGTTATGATCAGGGATGATTGATAAATCATTTGAGCCATTGATCATTGCTGAATCTAGAACTAAACTGTCATTTTTAGGAGTTCGGTAGCTTCTAAGGATTGGGTAACATTGTGTGCCCATGCCCGTTTGGTCAGTGACAAAGGAAAGAAAATGTCAAAATGTGCATTTTTTGCTAATGTTGTATCAAGGCGTTAAAATCATCCCGTGCTTAGTCAACCATAAATCACAATTATGTGGAGAAAACAAGGAAAGAAGTTAAAAAAAATTAATAAAAAAAATAAAACTTCATTAAAACGCTGTTCATCTTCTCCAAATGTGTAATTTAACTTTGACAGTTTCTCATCACAAACTCCCAATGACAAAAAGGAAAATGAACGCAAAGTCTCAGTCTATCACCATCGAAAAACAATAATTGACTGTCGAACAATGAAGATTTAAGTCTTCAACTTGATACAATTTTCAGGAGCTCAATATCAAATAAGAGAGTTTTGTCTATCAATCCTTGGTTTCTCAGAACAAAATCCAAGGCTCTTTGTCCCTGTGATGCAAACTCAAATAAGGTCATTTCAGAGTTAAAGAATAGCATTTAAATCCAATAACTGCATAGAGTACCGAAAATGTTGTTGGCCTGGGACCTTTCTTGCTGAAGTCATTCTCAGGATATCCCAATTCTGGGGGAACTATGATCCCGCAATATTGCCAGAAATGCTGTAAAATAGTGTTCGTAGAAGTACTATGCCACATTATGGATATTCCATCTCGGATCCTGATTCTATAGTCCATTTTCGGTAGACATCTGAGCTAAAAAGAAAAAAAGAAAATCTTTTCATTCCAGATGCTTCATTGTCAAGTTCAATAATACCCCAAATCATTTGCATTATTTCTCAAGAAATATCCACCAAGTTATGAGATAAAGATACAAATTCAACTTGGTGAGATGAATACTTGTACCAAATCAATTGGCAGAAGTAAATAGAATGAAATAACATCTGCATGCCAAACACCTATATTTGGTACAACTTATTCCCGTTGCAGTTGCAAACAGACCTTGCACACTCAAGACCCTCTCAGAGGGTAAATTGGACCAAAACCACTCAATTTGCACGAAAATCATATGGAGTGTAGAAGGGAATGTATTTTAAATCTATCGTATGTTTCATTCTATTCTTTGAGTGGGGCTGAAAAGAAGGTTGAGTGAGATGGCACCTTCTGATTCCTCCGAGAGCCATGCCTGATACAGCTTCCTCAAAAGCAGGGATGACTTGATGATGTCCAATAAATCAAGAACACCATCATAAAACTTTTTAAACATAAAAATTACATTTCAATAACATAGCTCATACACCTTAGAAGCAGTTCAATAGTCTGTGCCCCTTCTTTGTGTTTTACTAGAAATTGTGCGGCCAAATCAAAGAAATAATTAAGAAAGTACATGAATATTTTATAATATAAATCATAATAAAATTAACTTCTGTATTCCTTCAAAGAAGAAATGAGTTGAACCAACGATGTCCCATGGTTTCTTAAAACAGAGACAAGTTTATTTGTTACGGAAGCTGAATAACTATCTCACATTCCTATAGTTTCGAAAATTCCATCGAAGTGATAGTCAAATTTTTTGTTCATTCTAAATACCACTTGAAATGCTATTGCATTTTGATGCCAACAGTATGCCTTCAAGTCTCAACTGTGTATCTTTTTAATGCATCATGGTTCAAGAAAACAAATTATACATTTTGTATAATGAAACAAGGAAAATCATGAACTTATGGACCATTGCTTTTTCACATGGCAATCCACATCCATGTGACGAAAGTGAAGGACCCACGACAATGATGGAACGGCCTGAATAATCAACCCGTTTCAAGTGCAAAAGAGAACACAAGCAGTAAATCATCCATCCTACCCAAACTGCCGTGAGAATACACAATATTAGTGAGGGTCCATGATAAGCCCCGGTGATCTTTACATATGAATGAAAGAATAGAAAGCCACCTAGTCACATGCCAAACAAGGAAGCAGTCCAGCAGATGCCATGTCAGCTAAGTAACAGCCATTAATTCTTGTGCATGCAGTTTGTTATTTTTGTTAGTTGTTGGGGAGGGTAGTCAGTTAGTTAGAATATTACCAATAAATGTAATGGGGGGAAAGGGTAGTGTTTTTATGGAAAATTCACGTGTCTAGAAGAAGAGTGGAGCCTCTCGAATGCTCCTGGCTATTTGGTTTATCATTCAGTTCAATAAAATTTTTCGTTCAATTCCAGAGTTATTTCTTTTCTTTGCACTTCAATCTGTGGTTTTAAGTTCAGGTTCTAACATTTTGGTATCAGAGTATCCGAGACCTAGGAAAGGATGACCCTATCAGATCGAGTGGACTCGTTGGAAGGAAAGATAGAGGGTGTGCAGAAGGATATGACATCACTTATGGAAAAATTTGATGCGATGATGACATAGTGGGTGGAAGCAGAAAGGAGAAGGAAGGAGAAGAATAGCCCAGAAACCTCCTCAGATTTCCCAAATAACCCGGAGGTTACAACCATGCCCGGTGAGTCAAACGGCTGCCAGGAAGGGAAGAAATTAAGAGAGGAAGATAACCGGACAGAAACTCATAATTGCAGATTGGAAATGCCCCTCTTCGATGGTGAGAATCCCGATGGATGGTTATTTAGAGCGGAGAGGTGTTTCAACATGAATCAAATGTCGAATTAGGAGAAATTGGAGGCAGCAACAGTTTGCTTCAAGGGAGAAGCGCTTGCCTGGTTCCAGTGGGAAGACAGGCTGCAACCCATGCGCCGATGGGAGGACCTTAAAACCCTGGTTCTAGAGCGGTTTCGCCCATCACAAGAGGGTGTCCAGCTGGAGAAATTACTGGCGCTAAAACAGGAAGGCTCTGTAAGAGATTATCGACGGCAATTCGAGGCAATGACTGCTCCCTTACTGTCAATACCAGAAGAGGTACTAGAATAAAATTTCGTAAATAGGTTGACACCCATTAAAAGGGCTGAAGTAAGGATGATGAAGCCCAAGGGATTAGCCCATAATATGGTTCTAGCCCAACGGGTTGAAGATAGAAATGAAGCGATTGGCCAGGCCCAACTAAAATTAAAAGTAAACCATACACCATCCATAGCTCGTTAAATCCCTCCCAGAATTCTCAGACCCATAGTAATTCTTCTTTCTAGCGATTTCCAGTAGCATCTCCGAAGCCCTCGACCACCAACCTGTACGACCCGGTAAGTGGAAAAGGGGCAGCACCATACCGGAGACTTACTGATGCAGAGCTTCAGATGAAGAGGGAGAAGGGATTATGTTACAAGTGTGACGAGAAATATTAGCCGGATCACAAATACCGCCTCAAGGAGTTGCAAGTGCTTGTAGTCCAGGAGGAGGAAGGAGGGGTAGAGTCGGTGGAACAAGGAGCTGGATTGGAGAAGAATGAGGTACAAGGGGTGGAGCTATCTCTTAACTTGGTGGTCGGACTGACCACCACTAAAATGACGAAGGTAGCTGGTTCTTTATTGGGTCATGAAATCATTGTGCTCATTGACTGCGGAGCGACCCACAACTTCATATCTTTGGAGCCGATAAAGATGCTGGAAATTCTAGTGATAGGGACCAAGGGTTACTATGGGATTAGGAACTACAGTTAAAGGAGGATGTGTTTGTAAGGGGATAGTTGTGACATTATCCAACATCGAAGTGGTGGATGACTTCCTTCTTCTAATGCTGGGTTGTACCGACTTGATCTTGGGTATAAAGTGGTTAGGTACCTTGGGCCAAACGCAGGTGGATTGGGGAAAGCTGACAAAGAAATTTAAAGTGGGAGGGTAATTGGTTGTGTTGCAAGGGGACTCCAGTTTGCAGAAGACCCAAGTTTCCATCAAGTCGATGATCAGAAATTTTAAGGAAGGGGATCAGGGAGTACTGCTAGAATTGGGGAGTCTGAGCCTGAAGGATAAAGAAGAAGGGGTGGGAAACTTAGGCGAGGTGATGGAGGTCTTGCAACGTCACCACAGGGTATTTGCATGGCCCAACGAGTTATCCCTAGAGCGTTCCCATGATCATGCGATTGTGCTACAAACAGGGGCAACCCCTGTTAATGTGAGACCGTACCACTACCCGTATTTTCGAAAGAATGAGATTGAGAAGTTAGTGCGGAGTATGTTGGAAGCACGAATAATCCAACCTAGCTATAGTCTATTCTCGAGTCCTGTCTTATTGGTTAAAAAGAAAGATGGGAGCTGGCGTTTTTGTGTGGATTATCGGGCATTGAATAAAGTGACGGTCCCTGACAGATGTCCGATACCAGTCATTGATGAATTGTTGGATGAGCTACATCGAGCGAGCATCTTCTCCAAATTGGACTTGAAATTAGGATACCACCAGATAAGGATGAGACAGGATGATGTTCCAAAGACAGCATTTCAAACTCACGAGGGCCATTATGAGTTTTTGGTCATGTCGTTTGGACTTACAAATGCCCTGGCCACCCACTTTTCAAGGACTGATGAATGATGTCTTTTGGCCTTACCTCCGAAAATTTGTGCTGGTCTTCTTTGATAACATTTTAATATATAGAAAATCGTCAGAGGAACATCAGTCCCACTTGGACATTGTGTTAACATGCTTATAGCAGCACCAATTATATGCATACGAGAAGAAATGCACTTTTTGACTGCGTCAGTTGGAATACTTTGGCCAGATTATATCAGGGAATGGAGTGGCAACTGACCAGTCGAAAGTTGAGGCAATGTGTAGCTAGCCTACACCTAGGAACCTACGAGAGTTGCGCGGATTCTTGGGCCTCATCGGATACTATCGTCAATTTGTAAAAAGATATGCAAAGATAGCTTGGCCATTGATCGAACTCTTAAAGAAGGATGGGTTTAACTGGAGTGAGTCAGCAGAGGAAGCTTTTCGTAACTTGAAGAGGGATATGATCGAAGTTCCTATCCTAGCCTTATCGGACTTCACGCAAGTGTTTGTGATAGAGACAGATGCCTCGGGGCAAGGTTTGGGTGTTGTATTAACGCAAAGGCAGCACCGGATTGATTATTACAGTCAAGTCCTATCCCTAGTACGAGGCACAAGTTGGTTTATGAGCGCGACCTAATGGCCATCGTGTTTTCTATCCAAAAGTGGTGGCATTATCTTCTCGGCAGACATTTTATAGTGAGAACTGATCAATGAAGTCTGAAAATTTCTTTTGGAACAACGCATGGTTAGTGAAGAACATAAAAAATGGATGACTAAACTTCTCGTTTCTGACTTTGAAATTCAATACTGACTAGGGCTTGATAACAAGGTTGCAGATGCTCTCTCCCCAGTGGAACTGTCCATAAGTTTCCTTGAAGTCTCTTGCCCCCATGTATTACAGATAGACGACGTTAAACTAGCTGTTACCAAGGACGAAGAGTTATGTAAAATCATCACCAGTGTTCGGTCTAGGACAGCAAAGCCAGGTTACTCAGTGGTAGAAGGAGTTCTTCGTTACAAGGGCTGGATGGTTCTACCCAACCCATCTCCATTCACTGAGATGATGCTGCAAGAGTATCACAACACTGGAGTAGGTGGCCATTTGGGCTTCCTCGAAACTTATAAATGGGTTGCGCGAGAAGTCTATTAGAAGGGGATAAAAAAGGATGTTAAGGAATTTGTAGCTCAATGCAAGGTATGCCAGCAGAACAAGTACTTGTCATCATCTCCCCAAGGGTTGTTACAACCACTGTCGATTTTGGAACGAGTATGGGCTGATGTTTCGCTGGATTTTATTAAAGGGTTACCTAGGTAGGAAGGTTAGGACACTATTCTAGTAGTGGTGGACTGTCTCAGTAAATACAGTGACTTCATTGGGCTAAAGCATCCATTCACAACCCCCATGCTAGCTAAGGTCTTCATTCATGAAATTGTCAGTTTGCATGGCATTTCCCAATCCATTGTGTCTGATTGAGATCGATTTTTCATGAGTATATTTTAGGAAGAACTTTTTCAAACTCAAGGGACTGTTCTTAAAAGAAGTATGGCGTATCATCCCCAAAAGGATGGTCAAACTGAAATTGTCAATCGATGTTTAGAAACGTACTTATGTTGTTTTGCATCTAGTAAACCCCGTTCTTGGGGACAGTGGTTAGCATGAGCTGAATTTTGCTATAACACATTGTTTCACACAACTACAAAGCACGCTCCTTTCCAGATTGTGTATGGTTGCGACTCTCTACCGGTTCTACCCTTTGAAAGGGGGATGACTTCAGTATCATTAGTTGAGCAATCACTAATCAATCGGGATGAAATGCTCCAACATCTTAAAATGCTTTTGCAACGAGCCTAACTAAGGATGAAACAGCAGGCAGATGGGCATCGTCATGACGTACAGTTGGAAGTGGGGGACTTGGTGTACTTGAAGCTACTTCCTTATCGCCAAACATCAATCGCTCGTCGATCATCAGCAAAGCTCTCTCCCAGGTATTATGGCCCTTTTGCGGTCGAGGCCAGAATTGGACAAGTAGCATACAGATTGAAACTCCCTCCAGAATCTGCCATTCATCCAATTTTTCACATATCGCAACTACATAAAGTAATAGGGAACATTCAGGCAGTTCCTAATATTCCAGAATATCTTGCCTAGGAAAATTAGTACATGGTGCAACCTGAGGCTGTTTTGTAGGTCCGTACCAGCCCAAACTCAAACCTTGAAGTTTTGATCAATAGTAGCAGTAGTAGTAGTAGTAGTAGTAGTAGTAGTAGTAGTAGTAGTAGTAGCAGTAGCAGTAGTAGGAGTAGTAGTAGTAGTAGCAGCAGCAGCAGCAGTAGAAGGAGTAGTAGTAGTAGTAGAAGAAGAAGTAGCAGCAGCAACAGTAGTAGTAGAAGAAGAAGAAGCAGCAGCAATAGTAGCAGCAGAAGAACACAGCAGTAGTAGTAGTAGAAGAAGAAGAAGCAGCAGCAGCAGCAACAGTAGTAGTAGGAGGAGGAGGAGGAGTAGTAGGAGCGGCAACAATAGCAGCAGCAGTAGTAGTAGGAGTAGTAGTAGTAGTAGGAGAAGCAGCATCAGAAATGGTAGCAGCAGCAGCAGCAGTAGGAGGAGGAGGAGGAGGAGGAGGAGGAGGATGAGTAGTAGTAGGAAAAGCAGCAGCAGAAGTAGTATTAGTAGTAGTAGTAGTAGTAATAATAATAATAATAATAATAATAATAATAATAATAATAATAATAATAATAATAATAATTGTCAATTATAACTATTTGTTTCAGTCAGTGCATGTTATATAACTATCTGTTTCGGTCAGTGCATGTTATATAACTATCTGTGTTTCAGTCAGTGCATGTTATATAACTATCTGTTTGTCATTCCGGGTCAGTTTACTTGTCAATTATCTGCAAAACTTATTTTTTAAAACCTTTTCTGTAACTTAAGTGATTTAATTCAAGAAATCACTTATGTCATCGAGTAATAACCCTTTTATAGAACCCGCAATGGGTTCGAAGGTCGAATTGAGTCAATTCGATAGAAAGAGTGACTACTCTATATGGAAACAGAAAATGAAGGTCATTTTGGTCCAGCGGAGGGTTGCAAAGGCACTTGATGATCTTGAAAAGTTACCTGACGATTTTGGTCCATATAGTTCGATCATACTGCATTTGTCTGATAACATAGTGAGACGAGTTTAAGAACATAAAACCACTCGAGCTCTGTGGAAAGCACTAGATGCATTGTTTTTAACTAAAACACTACCTAATAAGATCTACATGTTGGAAAAACTATTTAGTTTCAAGAAGGATCCTGGGAAAGACTTAGAATCTAATCTTAGTGACTTCAGCATTCTTGTCAAGAGTCTTTCCCATGAAGATAAGAAATTTGAAGACAAAGATTTGGCTGTGATTCTTCTAAATCACTAGCGAAATCTTATAAAGTATCTAAAATGCTATAAAATATTCAAGAGATGCTTTAACACAAACAATTGTAACAAATGCCCTAAGATCTAGGGAGTTGGAGGTTAAGAAGGAATCAGGAACTAATTTCAGAGAGAACCTATTCGTTAGAGGGAGAACTGAAAAAAAAAGGAGAACCATTCATCGAATAAGAGGTTCAAATCAAAATCCAAATCTAGGTCCAAGTCAAGAGATCAAAGCAACAAAAAATGCTATCACTATGGAAAACTTGGACACTACAAAAGGGATTGCTTTGAAGTAAAGAAGTTAAAAGATCCTAATAACAGTGAGTTGAATAATGCTACTGTAAGCCCAGAACTTGACAGTCTTCTTGTTATGACTGTGTCTAATGATGAAACAGACACGGACTGGATGCTTTTCATATATGCCCAAGTAAAACTTGGTTTCATAACTACAAGGAGATAGAACCCAGGAAAGTATATATAGGTGATAACAATTCACAAAATGTTCTTAGAATTGGTGACATTACAATCAAAATGTATGATGGTATTGTCAAGCATATTAAAAATGTGAGACATGTCCCAAATCTAAAAAGAAATCCCATCTCATTGGGAATTATCGAAGATGAGGAACCTACTTTTAAATCTGAAAATAATACTTTGAAAATTCTCAAATGATCTTTTGTAGTTATGGAGGGACTAAAAAGAAATGGTTTGTATTACTTGATAGCAGAGACTGTTAATTCCCAGGATTCAAAATCTTTAACCATAACTAAGAGTAAATTTGAATTTTGGCATTGTAGAATGTGAATTGCTTGGAAAAGATAAAATATAGCCCCTTAACTTTTGTGAAATGTGTGCTCGGAAAGTCTCATAGAGTCAGTTTTGAGACGGGGTCAGATACTACAAATAGACCATTAGACTATGTCCACTCATATTCATGGGGTCCAGAAAGCCACTCAACTTTTGGTGGGAACAAATATTTTCTTTCTATAATTGATGACTATTCTAGAAATGTCTAGACATACCCCTTAAAAGCAAGATAAAAAACCTTTCAAAAATTTAGAATGTTGTTAACGATGGTTGAAAATAAATTGGGCAGCAATTTGAAAACCTTAAAGATAGATAATGGGCTGGAATTTCGTAACGCAGAATTTGATAACTTCTACAAACAAAAGGGAATAATTAGACATAGGATTGTTAAGCATACACCCCAACAGAATGGGATCGCTGAAAGAATGAGTAGAGCTCTTATGAGTAAAACTAGATGTATGCTGATAAGCTCTGGTTTGGCAAAAGGATTTTGGGCAGAAGCTTTATGCACCGCAGTCTATCTCATAAATAGGTCACCTTGTAGTTCTATAGAATTTAAAACCCCACAGGAACTATGGACTGAAAAACCACCTAATCTGTCAAACATCAGGGTCTTCGGATGTGCTGTATATGCATATCAGATTGAAGGAAAATTAGACCCTAGGGCTACCAAATGTTTTATGCTGGGATACCCTGTAGGAGTTAAATGGTACAAGTTATGGGTACTAGGTGAGAAGGATATTAAGATCATTAACAGTAGAAATGTAGTGTTTAATGAATTGAAAATGCCATGCTTGAAGAATAAAAGGGATAAATAGGATGCAACTGAAAATAGTACTTCACAGAATGAGGTGAAGTTGGCAAGATTGATTCACAATTCTACTTAAATGACTGAACCTGGACATGAACAACCTAATGAAGGGGCAGATAACATAGATGGAGATGAAGTTACACCATCCCAAATTGAAACTGAAACTGAAATTGTGACCCATGATAACCCTATAAATGAAACTAGTACCAAAGATTATCAATTAGTGAGAGATAGGGAAAGGAGATAGATTGAGCCTAATCCAATATATGAAACTAATAATCTGACTGACTTTACCCTTATCACTGGCGAAAACTTAGAACATGCTGAACCCTTATCTTATGAAAAAGCTATTAATAGCTCTAAATCTCAAAATTAGAGAGAGGCTATGAGAGAAGAAATGAAATCTTTGATTGACAATAAAACATGAAAAATTGTTAAGAAACCAAAAAATCAGAGAGTGGTCTAATGCAAGTGGATTTATAAACTCAAAGAAGGCATCTCCCCCACTGACCCTTTGAGGTATAAGGCAAGGCTAGTGGCCAAATGGTTCACCTAAAGGAAGGGAATTGATTACAATGAAATTTTTTCACGTGCAATCAAATATAAAACTATGAGGCTAATGCTTGCTCTAGTTGTTCATTATAATTGAGAACTTGAACAATTAGAGGTTGAAATCACCTTTTTGTATGGAGAATTGGATGAGGACATTTATATGTGTCAACATCAAGGTTTCGAGGAAAAAGGAAAATCTAACTATGTTTGTAAATTGGAAAAATCCCTGTATGGGCTTAAACAAAGTCCAAGACAATGATATGTACAGTTTGACACATATGTTTTGAAAATTGGTTTTAGGAGAAGTGAGTATGATCATTGCTTATATTACAACAACTCTAAATCTGGCAAGGAGATATATCTACTCTTGTATGTAGATAATATGTTGCTGGCCAGCTCAAGCAAGGTTGAAATAATGAGAATGAAGAACCTCCTAAAATCTGAATTTGAAATAAAAGACTTAGGAAATGCCAAGAAAATACTGAGAATGGTGATAACTAGAAATATACAGGAAGATAGTTTAACAATAACACAAGAATCTTACCTGCATAAAGTGATATCAAAATTTGGTATGAAAGAGGCAAAGTCTGTTAACGTTCCACTTGCTGCTCACATGAATCTCTCTTTGGCCCAATGTCATAAAACTGAATCTGAAGTTAAAGACATGAAAAATATTCCTTACTCTAATGCAATAGGATTAGTAATGTTTTCTAGGATCACAACCAGACCTGATCTAGCGTATTCAATCAGTTTTTTAAGCAGGTTTATGGCTAACCCTGGGAAACCACATTGGGCTAAATTAAAATGGCTATTACAGTATATATCTGGGATATTAAGGGTAGGTTTATTGTTCAAAAAGGGATCAGAAACCCTTAAGGAGTACGTGGATTCTAATTTTGCTAAAGATAAGGATTAAAGAAAATCTACCACTACTTATTTCTTTACACTTGGAGATAATTGTATCACATAGAAGTCTCAACTTCAACCTATTGTCCTTTATCCAGTACTGAAACTGAATATGTTGCGAAGTAAGTAGCTAATCTCACAATTTAAAGTGTGGAGACACTTAAATGAACGCGTGGATGTTTTGTTATAGAATAAGACATTGGAGACCCATTGAGAGATTCCACATGGATAACTATCTAAGTGTCAATAGTTAATCTCTAACGTTCGGTAGTGAAATTGGTCATTTGACTTGAGGTTGTCATAGTGCCTTGTATGGGGACAGTCATACTTTTGACGGTATTGGATGTTGCTCTGTCAAGGCCCGCTAATACAGCATCGTTCGAGTATGTCAAGAATCATATGAAGGTTGTGAATGACCAATAAAGGATTCGTCATTTTTAGATAGTAAGAAATTATAATCTGCATTTCATTCAATTAAGTCGAAACCAAGATCCTTCGCCAAGGTATACTCAGAAGTCGAAAATAAGTTTTCGACTTATATAGACTTAATAGTGGAACGAAAAATATGATCGATGATTGAGATTGACATACTTTCATATCTCGTAATTGACCAGATCATATTGACGAAGGAATTATAATTTCACGATAAATGAACAAATTTGATTTTGTCATACCACGTGACATTTTTCGTCACATGTATTGCCTTGACACATTACTAGATGTCAATATGGAACGGCGAGTGTGAATTGGTGATAAATTAAAGAGTGTTTTAATTTATCTATTTTGATTAGATCAAAATAATATTTCATGTCGTTAGGCATCATGATCGGGAACCTGATGGGTCGAACACAAAAAGAGAATTGGAAGATTATAATTTGTTAATTAATTAATTTAACAATCGTTCGATAAATTAATTAATTATGTTGGTTATTTATATGTCCGAATTAATTAATTGGATTAATTAATTCATAGACTAGATTTAATTAAATGGATTAATTAAATATTGGACCGAGTCAGACTAAGCCCGTTTGGATTTATATAAATACATGGCTAGGGTTTTCAATTTGTAGAGATTCTCATAATTCTTCCTAGCACAAAATGAGATAACCCCAGTGGCTACAATTTGTTCTCTGTGTGAAATTTCGTTGGAGGTTAGACAATTGGACAGCTATGGGTGGTAGATCAAGGCTACTGAAACAAGGAAAAAGCAAAGGAGTTGCAGATCTCGAAAATGTATAACTTTTATCAAAATTCCTATCTAAATACAAAGATGATTCTTGGTGGGAATTGAAATTTCTTTTTAATTTCGCAGTATACAATAAGTAAATTCCCAACAATACTGACATTAATCCATCTGGTATGGCCACTAAAATTCTAACTGTAAGTAAATTCAGAACTTATCTATCACTTCTTAATATTGATACTAGGTAATTTTCTTTGCAGTTACCTTGGGCAATTATGATGGTCAATCTTTCCACAAATATGCAATTCAACAATTGAGAGAGAGTGCAATTTTGAGAACCAATGTGAAGATTGATAGAGAAAACGTGTTTATCTAAATTGCAACTAATGTGAGGCGATTCTGGACATTTTGGCACTTAAGTTAGTGGACGTTACATGGCAGCTTCTAACTCGTCCCTCCTTGTTACTTGGATCTGTGTTTCTTTGGCCATTTAAGGACCGTTCGATCACTCGAACGGTGGAGATCAAACAAGATTATTATCTCTTGGGTTCTAGTGTCTTCGATGGTTGGTGAGACTTTCATTTTGCTGCCTTTTGGTCTTTCGTTTTTCTCTCTCTCTCTCTACTTTGAAGATTTTCTTCTACTTTCTTCTTGGCTTTTAGAATCTGGAGAGTATTACTCCTTGTGTGATTCTTGTAAATCAATTGTGCTACAATAACTGATAGGCCGATTGTGTAGGCGATCCATTGTAGTTTGAGTTAGTGGCCATTTTTTTAGGAAGGAGACTTTCTATCTCCAGATTTGAGATCCGTTTGGATCGATGATTGATCTGGCTGTTTTCGTTGGTTCTCTGTACTTTAATCTCTCCGGGAGATAGAATTGTACTGGTGGATTGGACTGACCATGAGCCCCCCAGATTAAGTCGTTTGGGCCAAACTTAGTGAACATTTTAGCTGTGTTATTTACTTTTCTTGCACTATGCGTTTTGTGTTGATCTCGATTTTGGGTCAAAATACCCAACAATTACATTCTTATAGAACACTCACTAACAGGCTTTATAGCAAACCCTGATTGGAAACTCGATCACTTTATTAAATCACTAGGGTTATCTTTCGACTATATAGCTACATTCGCTTCACATCCCATCTTACCCTTCTGTTTATCCTTTTTCTTAGGACAGTCCTTAATAATGTGTCTAGACTTACCACATTTGTGACACCGTCTATGCCTAGACTTGTTCGTCCCTTACCTTTCTTCTTACCACCCTCACCACTCGAGTCACAACTCGAATCACTACTATCTTAAGTTCTACCTAAATTCATTTGCTTAAACATCATTCCACTTCTCATTATATGTAACTTATCACTCATCTTATCTTCTTTTGCAACTTGAAATAAAATAATGACTTTATACATTTAGACAATTTTTCATCACAATTAACGATATCCTGAACAAGTTTGTTGAAAATATCCAAAATGTTATCAAGATCATTTAAATGTGTTATTTTAAAATTGAAAAATCGTTTAAGCAAGTACAACTTATTAGAAGTGAACTTAAGCATATATAAGTCCTCTAACTTTTGCTAAAGTTCTTTTCTAGAATCAAGCTTTTCTCAAAACAGTGTTAGATAAATGTAAAATAATTGTAGTGTAGACAAGTTCATCATATTCTTCCTTTTGTGCTTCTATAAAATTTGTAGGAAATTTACCATCTACGAGTTTTTAAACTTTTTGTTAACCAAAATTCACTTCATCTTTTGTTGTCAAATTAAAAAAATTTCATTTCACATTGAAAATTTCAACTTCGAAATGTAAACACATTTTGAGAAAACAAAATAACTAAGTGCACAAATAGGTCACATAAAGTAATCCTAAGACCGCAGTATGCACCGTTATAAATTTTCATGATTTCGTAAAGATTCAAAATTTTAGATCAAGAGAATGTTCAAATGGATCAAGTTTAGGTGTTTTAATAGAATAGTCAATGCAACACGAAGGTATATTAACAAAAATTTGAAATTCTCACATAATGCAGTCTCACATGGTGACTAGACAACACTTATAGTATAAAATCAATAATGAACTTGCAATTAAATTCAACACTTCGAATAGAGCAAATAGTTCCAAATTTTTTAGCACAAGCAATGTTACCATACACGGTAACCCCAATCCTAATGTCATCTTACACGATGATGCGTTAACATTGAAAATCAAATTGGGATAAATCAATATACTAGGGAGGACCAATTTAAGTTCGTGAATTACGAGGTATGGGAATTTAACACTTTAGAACTACTACTATTCATTATAAAGTTTCCAACAATTGTAGGAATCAATCAACCACAATCAAATCCCGAACTTCTGAAGAACAAAATCGTCCAGATTCCATTATATAACTTGAAACAAAATACTAACAACACTAAAAATTAAAAAAAAAAAATTATCAGGAACAAACTGCCTGAAGAGACCTCCGCCAGACGACGCTGAATGCACACTTACACGCTACCAAGAGCCTTTATGCATGGGCTTCATGCGCCGCCACAAGCACTATCGAATAATCTCATGCGATAATCACCCTAGTATGCCTCCACTTATACGTCACGCCGGTGGCCTCTATTTCACAAACTCCTTCTAGATTTTTCGGAAGTCATGAAACCAACCTCGAATTTTTGGCAATTTTCTGGACAATTTTGCGAGCTGATTTTTTCTTCTTTCAGCCAATTTTCTGGACTGTTTTTGGTTAGTTTTTCATGCTAGATCCACTACCTTGAAAATTTGATACCAATTGTTACGAAAGTTTGTTCCAATGTTCATCAAATCGGTATTTTTGAGCTCAGTTTTACGTTACCTTTTTCTACTAAACAACCAAACCAAACAACTCCAATCCACAGCCGATATATTCACATCGGTTACTTCTCAATCTTATCTACAAAGGACAAGATAATGGTGTTAATTTGTAGCCACAAATGTAAGAAAACCCAATGCAAAGATACACAAGAGAAGAACAAAAACACAAAGAAGCCACCGATTTTCGGAAGCACAAAGCAGTCGATTTTTCTCCAGTACGGCCAGCCACGTTTTTTTCAATTGTACATACAGGGGTGAATCCAGCCGTTTTGGGTTGTGGGATCAAAAATTAGAATCGTGCTACAGTGCCCACATGAATGATCGCGGGTTTGACACAACACACACATGAGGTCGGGATTATTTTATTCATGAGAACCTCGCTGGGCATGTGAGGGCGCGGTCACTTACAAGTTCATCCTCGCGGGTTATGTTTAGTTCCAAAAATTAATGTGTAATTTTTTAAAACAATATAATATTTATAAAAATAAGTTAATACATATTTTGACATCTTCAAAGTGACTTATATTTCTATCATTACCAATATTGTTAAATGAATTTTGCTACATGTATAATTATGTTTATCATGTCAATTATGAATGTTGAGTTAAGGACGAGTAAATCAAATTGAATGTAAAAAGCAAATGAAATTTAAGTTTAACAAAAAAATAATTTGAAAGTAATTCAAATTACATTTAATCCGTAACAATTTTAGAATTTTTGACATCATATTTAATGTAAAACTTCCTAAAAAATGATGTAAATTATATTGGAAAATTTATCGTGAAAAAATAATAAACGTTAATGAAATAATTGATTTTTTTTATAAAAAAGACGAGTTAAACGTCTCTTTTAATACGTACGTTTGACGCATATTTAACTATTTTCAATATCTATTTGGACCATTCGATATAACTACGATGTAGTTTTCATAACGAATTTCTAGATGATACAAGCGATTTGTAGATTTGGATAGTATATGATCATTGGCAAATTTTAAAAGTTAACATATTATCAAAATTTTCGAAATACTAATTTGGAATGACCTACTTTAATACATCGTATCTTTTGCTATGGTCGATCATTTCGCACACAATTAAGAAGCAAAAAATTAGGTCATGAACACTTAGATATGATATTAAGAATGTAATATTTCGATTTCATTTGGTATGTATTAAAGTGGGTCGAAAACGAGTTAAAACAACCATTTTTTGGAAAGGAAAAAAAAACCCCCCAAAATTTTGTGGGGTCATTTGACCCCACATGACCCCATGTGAGTCCGCCCCTGTGTACATATGAGTTAATTGTTCCAATGGTCACTGAACTTAAGTCTATGTCATTGATTGGTCATTAAAGTTTAAAATGTCGAGTTTTGATCACTCAACTTAAATCAATGTCTTCGATTGCTCACTGAACTTATGTCCATATCTTTGAGTGATCACTGAAATTTAAAATGTCAAATTTTGGTCATTAAACTTAGGTGAATACCTTCGATTGCTCACTGAACTTAGGTCAATGTTTTAGATTGCTCATTGAAGTTTAAAATATCGAGTTTTGACCACTGAACTTTGAAATATATCGTATGTTGCTCACTAGCATAGTTGTTGAACTTTAAAAAATATCTAGTTTACAATGAGTAATGTATAATATTTTTCAAAGTTTTGTGAGTAATGTACAATATTTTTCAAAGTTCAGTTATCAAAACTCGACATTTTAAATTTCAGTGAGCAATTGATGACATAAACCTAAGTTCAGTGACCGAAACCCGACATTTTTCAAAGCTCAGTTGTCAAAACTCGACATTTTAAATTTCAATGAGCAATCGAAGACATGAACCTAAATTCAATGACCAAAACTCGATATTTTAAATTTCGGTGACCAATCAAAGACATATACATAAGTTTAGTGACCATTATAACAATTAACTCTTGCAAATACAAATCACACACAAAAAAGGGTTAGGGTAGGAGCACATATATGTAGGGTTAGGTCAGGATTTAGTTGGATCAATAATAAGGTTAAATGGGTCAAGATTCAAAACCATTTAAGAGGTAATATAAACACATCGGATTGAGCTTTTGGAATTGGTTGTTAATAATTATTTCACTCATCAGTTGAAATCTATGAAATATATTTCGACGTTTAATATCATAGCCCAATATTTATTGGGTATCAAAATCCAACAGAATGTGTTTGGAATTATTTATGTTTTTCACAACTTTTTTTCAAGTTTGATTGTACCCCTAATTCAAATTGTTAGAGTCCGCCATTGGTTATTTAAGAGGAGCAAGATATGAGGATGACAAGAAGGAAGATGTGTAAATCATCCACTGGGAACTTAGTGTTACATCGTCAAAATGTTGGAGATTAATTTGTTATACACTTAGAAGATTGAGGACGAATAAACTGTGAAAGAGAAGTTTATAACCCGTTTGGACAACTTTATTAAATTGATGGTCTACACTATAAATTTTCTCTTAATTATTTGTCGTTCGCAGTCGAATCCTAAATCCTTTTGTCCGAGCTTCAACACGTTCTGAGCAGAGCGGGACCCTAGAGTACTCTCAGAACAATCGAAGATGTTGAGAGTGGCTGGAAGGAAGTTGACTTCTCTCTCATGGCGGTCGGCTCAACTATCTCCGGCTGCCGCTTACTTAAGCAGCAATCCAATTAACGGCATCGATTCTTGCGATAATCCGACCAAATCCGTCTCGTCTCCCCTCCATTTATCCTCTACTTCCGCTTTCCTCCATCAAATTGTTGGTAAGCCTTTCGACTTGTCTCTGGTAGGGTTTCATTTGACATATCATCTTGCCTTATTTCTATTCTTTGATATGAGACAGTTAGGGGGATTAGTCAAGGTAAGGAATTTGGAATTTTAGCTAGTTATTTTTTTCGTATGAAGTTCGAATCTTTTGATTATTGAGATATATAAAATGAATCTAATAATGCTTGTATATTAGTTTATGTTGGAGGACAGTTGCTTTTTAAACTGAAACTACCTGTATGTTTGGATTGTGATTTTGATGTTCACTGTTCATCTTCCTTCTGTCCGTATACAGAGGGTTGTCATGTGGATTAAATTCAAATTAAGAAAGCTATATCCTTATGAATTTATCCTCTGTTGCTTTTTGTCAAGCTAATGAATATAATTGCTTATTCTTTTTCTTCTCTGGTTTGGTTTTGCTGTAACCAAATTTTTTTCTGTCCCTGTTTTTCAGCAAGATAAGGTATCTGTTTTGCAAAAATGCTACTCTTCCAAATTACTGTTCTCAGTGGCATTTGCTGCACTTGTAACATCTTGCAAGTTTGCAATGTATGCGAATTAGATTATTAGGACAGAAAGTTGGAACACTCAAGTATTGTGGTCTGTGTGGGAAGTTTTTGGGCCTCTAGCCTTTCTTTACCTTGCTAAGATCCTAACTGATCAGTCAGCAAACACTACCAAATGATGTTATCCACTTGTCCATTTGTTTAGCTAATGAATATAATTGCTTATTCTTTTTCTTCCCTGGTTTGGTTTTGTTGTAACAAAATTTTTTCTGTCCCTGTTTTTCAACAAGATAAATGATATCTGTTTTGCAAAACTGCTACTCTTTCCAAATTACTTTTCTCAGTGGTATTTGCTGCATGCGTAACATCTTGCAAGTTTGCAATATATGTGAATTAGATTATTAGGACAGAGTTGGAAAGCTCAAGTATTGTGGTCTGTGTGGGAAGTTTGTGGGCCTCTAGCCTTTCTTTACCTTGCTAAGATCCTAACTGATCAGTCAGCAAACACTACCAAATGACGTTATCCACTTGTCCATTTGTTTAACAGTATGAATTAAAGTAAGAGAATTGACATTGCTGCTGAAGGGTAATACTATGAAAAGGAATTAGAAATTGTGTAATTAATTGAACTTTAATATAATTACCAATTGCTGTGGTTTGAGCTGTCCTGCGCTTTTCTTATTTATTCATATCTCAATCTTTTGACTGGTGTTGAAGGAATAACAGTCACTAATTAGGTTTGGAGCGAAATATAAATTCCTGTTATTTTATCAGCTAAGTTGATGCAGAATATACGAAGTATTCTTTTAAATTTCATGTTTCATATAGTCTATGAAACAATGTATTGATTCTTTAGTCTTCTTTTAGCCCCTGTTTCGCCCCCCATTAAAATTATAATGCATTTTTCTTTCTCTTCTTATCAACCAAATATTCTCCAATAAAATAATATTACACATAGCTCCAAAATTTTTTATTATTTTGTAGCTACACATTATTCCAAAAATTACCATTCTAAAATACAATTTTCCCAAATTCTCATTATAATGGGGCTAAACAAAGGCTTAAATTCTCTGTAAGTTGTTATGCCCCTGCCTCCACTCTGTGTTCAAATCTTTCAATCAATATACGATAGTAGGGGACAAAGCCAAACCTCCCCATTCAGATTTAGGTACTCTGGCTTAAAACTTCCCGATTCTTGAATAGATTTCCCCAAAAAGCAAATTTAAAAAATAGTAGATTCAGAATGTGAGGAGTCTTTGATCCATGGATTGGTTTATGAACAGATACCTTTACTTGGAAAGTAAGGAATAATTTTCCATCCAATGTGACATGTAGTAGGATGGAATGCAATAAGTGTTTTTTCTTTGTTTGTTACATTGTAATAAGGGGTCCTATTTGAAGGAAGTCGTGTTCTAGATGAAGGGAACAGATTTGTATGAAGGTAATCATGTAAACGATGCTCCCCCTCCAGCGGGATCAAAAAAGGTTGTATTAAATCTTGGGATTAATTGTCCTGCTAGTTTCTTGCTATTTCTTTGGTTAAAGCTCCATTTATTTCCCCTCTTATCGATGCCGATCCTCTGACCATTCATTGAAAATAGTATTGGACTCTTCGGCCAGTATCTTTTTACCTTATATTTACACACTTGGCTTCCTAGCACTAAGTGCAATCTCCAGCAACAACGGTCCAAAATGCATGAAGATGAATTGCTCGCAAACTATGGACGGTATAGAAGATTCACTTCACGCATACACCGAGAACACGGCATAGTCACACCCCTTATAAATAACAAGGCCAAACCGAAGAACCTTACCACGGCTTGACATGCCGCGAATCCTCTTGAAAGAGAGGGGTGCCTTCGGGAACGCGGACACAGGTGGTGCATGGCTGTCGTCAGCTCGTGCCGTAAGGTCGGCTTCATGCAGGCGAGTTGCAGCCTGCAATCCGAACTGAGGACGGATTTTTGGGGTTAGCTCACCCTCGCGGGATCGCGACCCTTTGTCTCGGCCATTGTAGCACGTGTGTCGCCCATACTCTTAATCTCAATGTTTAATTGTGTGTTTGGGTTCTCTATCTTCTACCCTTATGCAGGTGAAGTCATTTGGTTATTCCGAATACTATTCATTAGATTTGTGTTCCAAAAGATCACATTCATGTATGCACATGAATATGCTGTGGATCTCTCTGGTAGCACTATCTGCTTTTTCATCCATGTTCTGTATGTTGGGAGTCACTGATGGGATATGTTTAATGTGTTTTAGCACATTGCTATCCTAAGCTAATCTTGGGCTATTTACCAATGCATGTGATGATTTATCAACCGTTAATAAACTCTTGCAGGGTTTTCTTCAGGTTCGATTGCCCCAGCAGCACATGAGATGGGTTTAATCTCAGATTTACCAGCCACAGCGGCAGCTATCAAGAATCCTAGTCCAAAGATTGCATATGATGAGCACAACCATGAGCGTTATCCACCTGGTGACCCCAGCAAACGTGCATTTGCTTACTTTGTTTTGACTGGAGGCAGGTTTGTGTATGCCTCATTGCTTCGTCTTCTGGTTCTTAAATTTGTGTTGAGCATGTCTGCCAGTAAAGATGTTCTTGCTCTTGCATCCCTTGAGGTTGACCTATCCAGCATTGAACCGGGGACAACTGTCACTGTTAAGTGGCGTGGGAAGCCAGTTTTCATCAGACATCGAACTGAAGAGGACATCAAATTGGCGAACAGTGTTGATATTGGTTCCCTTCGTGATCCACAGGAGGATGCTGGCAGGGTTAAGAATCCCGAATGGCTTGTGGTTGTTGGGGTTTGCACCCATCTGGGGTGCATCCCACTACCAAATGCTGGTGATTTTGGTGGTTGGTTTTGTCCATGCCATGGTTCCCATTATGACATTTCTGGAAGGATTCGTAAAGGACCTGCACCCTTTAATTTGGAGGTGCCCACCTACAGCTTCTTGGAAGATAATAAATTGATGATTGGATGAGAGTTTAATTGATGATAATTCTTATATCTGTTTATTGAAATGAGCCTGGGAAGCCAGATCTACTGTCTGGACTCTTTTTATTTTTATTATTTTTATTATTAATTTAATTTAATTTATTTATTTATTAATTAATTAATTATTTATTATTTTTTTGGGTACGTGTTGTATTCGCCCTTTTATATTTCCTTGCTAATTACGCTTCATTTGACATGAATTTTGTATTGAGGTTCCCGAACGTAGCCCTACTCTTTTCAATAAAACTGGCTTCTTGTTATAGTCATCTTCCATTGATTTGTTGGTTGTGAGTCATACTGCTAGGAATGTATGATTGAATTCTTTTTTTCCCTCCTCATGAGCTGACGGAATGGAACAGTTGGGATTTTGTTTATAATTATTGGTGGTGGACAATTCAGTTCTATTAATTATCGGTCAATATAAATTTTGTTTAATTACATGGATAGTTATTGAACTTTGTTATATGTTAATACTTAATAATCGAATTTAAAAATGTATTTCATTGGTCACTAAATTTTATCAAGTATTGCTATTTCATAATTGTATTTAAAAATAAATATCAGTGGTTACTAAATTATACATCGTGTTACCTATTCATTACTCAAAATAGAAAAATTTGTTAAGCTCAATAAACAGCGTCAACTTGAGTGATATATGAGTAACACGGTGCATAGTTTAGTAACTACTGAGATAAATCTTTGAGGTCAATTATGAAGTAACATTTGACGAAGTATCATTGATATATATTTTTAAGTTTAATTATTAAGTAAAAACAATTTCCTTTTCCTCAAATTGACTACTTTGAAAGAAGAAATTAAAGAGAATGATGGAAAAAAGTTTNAATTATTAAGTAAAAACAATTTCCTTTTCCTCAAATTGACTACTTTGAAAGAAGAAATTAAAGAGAATGATGGAAAAAAGTTTCAGTTTTATTCGATATATAGTTTTCATCATAATGAAAAGTACGCTTGATTTTTAGATCAACTGGTATCAGTTCATTGCATTTCAAATTTTGTATAAAAAGATTGAAAGAGAAATAGTAAGAACACTGAAACAAAATGACAGAGAACAATAAAAAAAATACAAAAATGTTCAAATTAGTGCCAATGAAACTTGAGTCGATTTGATTTTTCAACATTTTCTCCTTCATTTTCTTTAGTTTCTTCTTTTACATAGATCGATTTGAGGTAAAAAATTGTTACTACTTAATAATCGAACTTAAAAAATATATCTAAATGGTCATTGAACATTGTTAAGTGTTATCACTTCATAACTGAGTTAAAAAATATATCTCAATGGTCATTGAACTGTGCACCATGTTACCAATTCATAACTCAAGTTGACTCCGTTTGTTGAGCTTAATGATTTTTTCCATTTGAGTGCTGGATGACTAACACAGTACATAGTTCAATGATAATTAAGATACACTTTTAAGTTCAATTATTAAGTAGTAATATATGACATAATTTAGCACTTATGGGGAGGCAACCTAATTATTTTCTGTATCGCATTGCATATAAATTTGTTTTGATTATTAATTTGCATTAGATTTAGGCACGTTTACATTTATAGGTTATCATCATCCTATCATGTTTCCACTTTGGCCTTTAAATTTAGTATTGATTTTTTTTTTTTCAATTGTTTTGGCTAAATAACACATGTTCTAGGTTATTTGATATTATTTGATATCTAATATTTAATTTGACCGTCATATGCATGAATATGACGTCGTAGAACACTTAAACCAACAAAGGCCAAGGGGAAAGTATGAAGAAGAAGATTTTCGAGCCGTCACCCATGGTGCCTCACTCATTCAACCAAAAAATTGGCAGAGTACCATTTTTCTTTTCTTCCTTGCCCCTTATGTGCTTGTTTATCGTTTATGACATTGAGAACAATGTTGGTTTTAAGTTTAGGGATGGGAAATTTTTTGAATTTTTGGTTTTTGTATGTCTTTGTGTGTTAAGTTAAAAAAATGTTAAATTTTTTTTTTTTTTGTCAATTTTTTTCTGGTTATATGCTTGTATAGGTTAGATAACTTGGCTGACAATGATATGATGATTAAATTTGAGGTTTGGTGTTGATTTATGAACTGTTGATAAAATGCATGCTAGTTTAATTGAAACTTAAATTTGAAAAACTTGATATTATACGTGCACTATAATTGAGTTTGACATTGAATTGAAATGAGATGATTCGTGCATTTGATATATTGATTTAGTTGGACATAAATGCTTTATCCAAATCATACTATTAGTACGGTTTGAAAGAGATTAGAGGAGAAAGAATGGAATGAGGATGGTCAGAAGGCCTTTGATAAGATCAAGATCTATCCTTAGAACAAATTTAGCACAGTTTGGGATGATCTTAATATTGTTTGAAGATACGGATTTGAATTTGAATTCCTTGTGTAAAAAAGTTTATATGGATTGTCTTAAATTAATAGGATAAAATTAGTCGAAAATCTTAAATTAGAGGTCGGTTTGCTTGAATAGGTGTGTGATAAGGGGTATTGCACTGATCAAGACATATATTTTGAAACTTAAAACTACTCTTTTAAGCTTTTTATGACTAAAGTGATTAAGCCAACAAGGGTATCTTAAAACCTAGTGCTCTAAAGTCATTTAACTTGGGAATCATTGGCATAGAGTTTGGTACATGGCGATGACTCGGGTTATTAAATCTGTAAGGGTATTTGAAAACTTGGTGCCCTAAAGTCACCTAACTTGAGAGTTATCGACTTAAAACTTGCTACATGAGTCATCTAGAAAGCTTAAGGAATAGTGG
>NC_036237.1:32398833-32402698 GCF_002742605.1 Olea europaea var. sylvestris
GTTTGTACTTTTTAGCGAGCAAGTTTTGATCAATAGAATTTATATTTATTGATTAAAAAAAGCACTTTTGAAGTTACTATCTGATGTGATCCTTGGAATGAATACAATGAAAGCAAGTTTGAGCAAGGGCCGATGACTAGGTCATGGGCAAAATGGGTTAAAAAGTGATGGAACTACTTGCTTAAGCCATGGTGGACCGAACATCGATCTTGACAAGTAAATAAGTAAGTTTCATGTTGGACTCAAGAGGCGAAACAAGTTGGTTCAACGTGATTTAAGCAATGGATGAAGGAAGCGAAAAAATACACTATGTGACCGCATAGTGTATTGGTGCTTGCGGTCGTATGTAACAAGGTAACAAGTTGAGCATTGGATTTCAAGTGACCTATGTGACCGCGTAAGTTTTACCTATGTGAATTTTCCAATTTCACAAAATTTTCTAATTATGTTAAAACTCTACTTTTTTGGTAACTTTTGTAATATTTAGACTTTACATTCATTTAGACTAGGGTTTTATGGGTTTCCTATAAATAGGACTTATTATTCACATTGTAAAGATTCATTCCTTCAATAAGAGAGAATTATTTTTTGAGCAATTTTGTTTTCAATTCCTTGTTCTTCTTGAACTAAATTTTGAATTTATCAAAAATTATTTTATTGTGGAGTTCAAACAATTTGGGTGAGATTTTTAAATCTTGTGATCAAGGTCAACATACTGTCAGCTATTGTGTTGGTTTCTTGGTTCAATATTTTTTTTTTATCAAATTTTAAATGTTGATTCTCGACTTTCTTGGGTTGTGACTTAATCTTTTGTGGGTTTTGGAGCTACTATTACTACGTGGATTCGCTTCAACTAGTATCAGAGTTTAGGCTCTAAAAATCAAAGTTATATCATTTTTCCTTTTGTTTGAATCTTTTGTTTCTTTCCTTATCGTTCTTCATGTTCTTTGCCTTCTTCATCTTTTTGAGTTTTTCAATCCAACCAAATTTTCAAATTAATTTCTTATCAAATCTTTGGGTTCCTTGTTAAATTCCTTTGCATTTAGCAAAACAAAAAAAATCCAAAAAAAGAAAAAGAAAAATAAATTAAAAGTGCCCAATTCGAATTCAAGAACCATATTCTTGGATTAAATATTTGTTTCCATTCAAAATGCTAAGTTCTCTTGTTTTTGTTTTTTCTTTCTTAAGTTTTCTAAAATTACAAATTTTCACTCACATCCTATTTTAAATTTTTCGAGAATAAAACTTGGTGAAGATTGAATTAGTTCTTTGAAGCACTTAGGTGAAAGTAGTGAATGGAAAAGGCAAGAGTGGTGAGACTATTAGAGGGAAAAACCAATTTGAGTGATACACGAGCATATATACGTGAGGCAGATATTATTATAGATTTAGGATATATGAAGGGGACGATTTTACCTCAAGCAGGAGAAACAATCAAGCCAACATATCATAGGAGGTGATGCGACGATCCGAGAGGTTGTTTGAAAATGTAAAGGATAGGTTGGATAGGTAGTAGACGTAGATGGAAAGGCAAGACCCATTGCTTGTCAATTTATTTAGAGGAGTTCCAAATAAAAGTAGACAAGGTAAGCGGGAGCCTAGGATGGAGAATCGTGTAGAATATGAGGCTGGTAGTGACATTGATGAATGAACATTGGTGAATGTTGAGATAGAAAGCATGAAGGATAGAAGAGTTAGACATGAAAGGAGGGATAGAGATCTTGGTGGAGATGGAGTTGACGGAAGTATAGGCAACATCAAAATGATAATTCATTCATTCAGATGAATGAGTGATCCAAAAGCTTACTTGGAATGGTGGAAGAAGATCGAACTAATATTTGATTACTACAGCTACTTGAAGAAAAAGGAAGGTAAAAATTGTAGTACTTGAATTTATTGATTATGCTATTATTTGGTGAGATCAAGCAGTGAAAACTAGGAAGAGGAATCATGAGAGGCCTATTAATACATGGGATGAATTGAAGACCATCATGAGGAAGATGTTCGTGCCTAATCAAAAATTGCAAAGCTCTTATCAAGGGTCTAGGCATGTGGAGGACTATCATAAGGAGACTGAGATGATCATGATTAGAGCCAATGTTGAGGAGGATAGGGAGGCCACCATGGCTCAATTTTTAATTGGATTAAATAGTTAAATAGAAAATTAGTGGAATTGTAACATTATGTAGAGTTGGAGGATATACTACATATAGCTATGAAAGTGGAGAGACAATTGAAGACGAAGGGAACAACTAGATATCCATTACGTTTTTTGGGGTCTATCTCTTCTTGGAAACCAATGTAGGATAACAACAAGGGGGATGAAGCTGTTTCAAAAGGCAAAACAGAGTTACCGAAGGGAAATGAGGAATGTGCTAGCAGGTTACATCCAAAGTAGAATCTAAACCATCTAGGAGTCGTGATATCAAATGCTTTAGGCACTTGGGGTCTTCTTAATGTCCAAACAAAATGTTTGTGGATTGCTGGTCCATCATCAATATAATGATAAAGTATCGTTATCATGTTCCTAGCTTAGAATATATGTTAGATGAATTACATGTCGCATGCATATTTAGTAAAATTGATCTTAAAAGCGGTTATCATCAAATTAGGATGATGGAAGGAGGTGAACGAAAAACTACTTTTAAAACTAAATATTGATTGCATGAGTGGTTAGTTATGACATTTGGACTTACTAATGTACCTAGCACGTCTATGTGATTAATGAATCATATTTTGCGTGCATTTATATGTAAATTCGCAATAGTTTATTTTCATGATATTTTGGTATACAGTAAGAATTTAAATAAGCATATAGGGCATCTAAGGTGTGTGCTTGTGGTCTTAAGGCAAAAACAACTTTATGCTAATTTTAAAAAATGTACATTTTGCATGGAAAAAATTATTTTTCTTGGATATGGGGTTATTGGAAAGGGAATAGAAGTAGATGAGAAGAATATTAAGGCTATGAATGCCCAACACTTAAAAGCATAACTGATTAAGAAGTTCTGATGGTTTGGATAGCTTTTATAGACATTTTGTAAAAGATTAATACAATTGCCACACCACTCACAGAAGTTGTCAAGAAAAATATAGGATTTAAATGGAGTGTTGAACAAGAACATACATTTAAAACTATTAAAGATAAGTTGTGTAAGGCACCGCTTTTAGCATTTCCTAACTTTGATAAAAAAAAATTTAAGATTGAATGTGATTCCTCAAGTATAGATATTAAAGCTGTTTTAATGCAGGATAGAAGTTCAATCATGTACTTCAATGAGAAGCTAAGTGGAGCAGCTCTCAATTAACCTATATATGATAACTCTCAATTATCCTACATATGATAAGGAGTTGTATGCATTTGTCAGAGCTTTGGAGACATTATAGTACTACTTATGGCCAAAAGAATTCGTGATTCACACTAATCATGAGTCCTTGAAGCTTTTGAGAGGTCAAGGTGAGCTAAACAAGAGACATGCAAGATGTATGGAGTTCATTGAGACATTCCCATATATCATTCAGTATAACAAGATAAAGAAAATGTAGTAGCAGATGCTTTGTCAAGAAAGTATGTACTTTTAACCTCCTAAAGTGCTAAACTGCTTAGATTTAAATATGTTAAGGACATGTATGCTAATAACCCAGATTTTTCCAATATATACGAATCATGTGATAAAGGTGACGTGGATAGATTCTTTAGACAAGATCGGCATTTATTTTGGGAAAGAAAATTGTGTGTTCCATGTTCAATAAGAGAATTGTTAGTAAGAGACGCAATAGTGGGGTTTAATGGAACATTTTGAGGTTAAGAAGACCTTAAAGATGCTAAGTGAACATTTTTATTAGCCTAAGATGAAAATTGATG